>NW_027182857.1:102500-112500 GCF_041146395.1 Eulemur rufifrons | reverse complement strand
AGGGTAACAGTAGGTTACCGTAACAGTAACTACGTAGGGTAACAGTTAGTGTTAGTGGTTTAGAATTAGGGTTAGCGATTAGTTGTCACAGTTATGACTAGGAGATAGGGTTAGAATTATGGGATAGGGGTTAATCTCAGGGTAAGTGTTATGCATTAACGTTAGGATAAGAGGTTAAAGTTCAGGTTACAGTGAGGTTTACATTCTAAGGTGAGCAATAGAATCAGGGTTAAATGTTATTTTCAGGGTTAGAGTTTTGGGTGAGGTGTAGAGTTTATGCTTAGGGCACGGGCCTTGTCTGCATTAGGCGGGGGGGGGGGGGTTAGGGGGCTGGGATTGTCACCAGGAACCCACTCTATCGTACTCTGGTTATGGGCCCCAGCGGTTCATTCAGGACACAGTGGAAGAGCCTCCTTTCACGCATGGCATGGGAGGATTGTAGGCTTTCTAAACTCTAAGAAAGCAAGAAGACTGAGAATTAGATTTAGGGTTAGGGTTAGGGTTCGGGTTAAGGATCAAGGTTAGTATTAGGGTGAAGGCTTAGAGTTAGGGGTTACGGGTAGTGTTACAGGTTACTCTTAGTTTTAACCGTTACAGTTAGGTTCAGGGTTAAGGTTTATGGTTAGGTTTAAGCTTAGGGTTTAGGGTTTGGTACAGGATTAGGGTTAAATATTAGGTTTAGGGTTAAAGATTACGATTAAGGTTAGGTTTAAAGGTTAGTGTGAGGGTTAACAGTCAAGGTTAAAGTTAAGAGTTAGGGTTAGGGTTAGTGTTAGGATTAAGGGTTCATGTTAGGTTTAGGGTTAGAGTTAAGTGCTATGGTTAGCGCTCGAGGTTAGGGTTAGGTTTAGGGTTCACAGTTAGGGTTATGTTTAGAGGTTAGCATTAGGGTTAGGGATTAGCTTTAGGGTAAGAGTTTAGAGTTAGTGTTGGGCTTTAGGCTCAGGGCTTAGGTTTAGGGTCAGAGGTTAGGGTTGATGTTAGGGCTTAGATTTAGTGGTTAGTTTAAGGGCACAGGACCTGTTTATTCTACAGTGAGAGGGGTTAGGGTTAGGGTTAGGGTTGTCGTAGGGGTTAAGGTTAGATTTAACCTTGGGGTTAGTGTTAGGGTTAGGATTAGGGGGTTAGTGTTAGGGTTAGGGGTTAAAAACACCTACAGCCAGCCCTAACCCGATTTCTGACACTTCTTCCATTCTCAGAGTTAACCAAGCCTACAATACAGCCATGTCATGCGTGAGAAGAGGCTCCACCTGAGTCCTGTATGTAGGTCTTGGCCCAAGGCCCAGCGTACGGTGGTGTTGTGTCGCAGCGACCCTGTGCACCACTCTCACCAAAGATTAAACAGGTCCTGTGCCCTTAAACTAACCGCTAAATCTCAGCCCTAACACTAATCCTAACCCCTAACCCTAAAAGTTATCCTTAACCCTACTGTTAACACTCAAACTAACCCTTAACTCTAACCCTTGTCATGATCTTTAACCCTAACCCTAACACTTAACCCTAACCCTGTACCAAACCATAACCCCTAAGCTTAACCCTAACCCTAAACCTAAACCCTAAGTCTAACTGTAACTGTTAAACCTAACAGTAACTTTTAACCCTAAAACTAACCCTATCCCCTTACCCGAAGCCCTCACCCTAAGATTAAACTTCATCCCTAACCATAACGATAATCCTAACCTTAAATCTAATTCTCAGACTTCTTACTTTCTTAGAGATTTGAAAGCTTACAAACCTCCTTTACCATGCGTGAAATCAGGCTCTGCCAGAGTGTCCTACAAGAAACCCATGGGCCCATACCCTGCATACGATAGAGTGGGTTTCTGGTGACAATCGCATCCCCCTCAATCCCACTCCTAGGGCAGACAGGGCCCATACCCTAAGCAAAACCCTACCCCTCACTCATAATTCTAACCCTGATCCTATTGCTCACCTTAACACATAAACCTCACCGTAAACCTAACTTTAACCACTTATCCTAACATTAATGCATAACACTTATGCTAAGAACAACCCCTATCACTTAATTCTAACCCTAACTCCTAGCCATAACAGTAACCCCTAATCCCTAACCCTAATTCTAACCACTAAACATTACCTTAACCCTACAAACAACCCTAATACTAACCCTAACCTTAAACGCTAACCCTAACCTTATCCCTAAACATAACCTTAAAAGTTTACCCTAAACCCTAACCCTATCCCCTAACCCTAAGCCTAACCCTTAATTCTGATCCTAATCCTAACAATTAAACCTAACCCTAACCCTTAACCCTAACACTAACCCTTACCTTAATGCCGAGACCTAATCTTAGCAGTAAAGCTACCTCTAACCCTAACCCTAGACCTTAAACCTAACACTATCCCTAACTTATAACCCTAACCCTAACTGTTAACCCTCACCCTAACCCTTAACTCGGACCATAACCCTAACCCTTAACCCTAACCCTATCCCTTAATGCTAACCCTAAGCCTTAACCCTTAACCCTAATCCTATCCCTTAACCCTAACCCTAACCCCTAACCCTAACCCTAACCCTAACCCCAACCCTAAATCTATCTCTAGTCCCTAACCCAACCCTAACCGTTAACCCCTAATGCTAACATTAACCCTAACCCCTAATCCCTAACACCTAACCCTCACGCGAACACTAACCCCTAACCCCAAACACCTAACCCTAATCATAACCATAATTCTCACACTTCCTCCATTCTCAGAGTTAACCAAGCCTACAATAAAACCATGCCATGCGTGAGAAGAGGCTCTGCCTGAGACCTGCATGTAGGTCTGGGCCCAAGGCCTAGGGTACGATGGTGTGGTGTGGCGATGACCCATTCTGCACACTTCTCACCATAGATTACACAGGTCCTGTGCCCTTAAAATAACCTCTAAATCTAAGCCCTAACGCTAACTCTAACACTAACCCTTAACCCTAAACTTAAGCCCTGACCCTAACGCCCAACACTAACATTAAACCCTTACCCTAATCCTTACCCATAACCCTAATGCCTAAACGTAACCCTAACGATGAACCCTAAACCTAACCCTAACCCCAAACCCTAACCATAACACTTAACTCTAACCCTAAACCTAACACGAACACTTAAACCTAAACTTAACCACTAACCCTAACACTTAACCTTAACCCTAACCGTTAACTCTCACACTAACCCTTAAACCTAACCCTAATCGTAATCTTTAACCCTAAACCTAACAGTTAACCCTTACCCTGTACCAAAACCTAACCCCTAACCTTAACCTTAACCCTAACACTTGACCCTAAAGCTAACTGTAACCATTAAACCTAACACTAACCTTTAACCCTGACCGTAACTCTAACCCCTAACCCTAAGCCCTCACCCTAATGCTAAACTTTATCCTTAACACTAACCATAATCCTATCCCTAAATCTAATTCTCAGACTTCTTGCTTTCTCAGAGTTTAGAAAGCCTACAATCCTCCCATGCCATGCGTGAAAAGAGGCTCTGCCACTGTGTCCTGCATGAAACCCAGGGACCCATACCCAGTGTACGATAGAGAAAGTTCTCGGCCACAATCCTAGACCCCTAATCCTCCCGCCTAGTGCAGACAGGGCCCGTGCCCTAAGCATAAAAAGTACGCCTAACATATAACCCTAACCTTGAACGTAACACCTAACCCTGATCCTACTGCTCACCTTATCATGTAGACCACACTGTAACCCTAACTTTAACCGCATCTCCTAAAGTTAATGCATAACACTTACACTGAGAACAACGCCTATCCCATAATTCTAACCCTAAATCTTAGCCATAACCATAAAACCTAATCCCTAACCCTAATTCTAAACTGCTAACCCTAACCTTAACACTACCAACAACCCTAACACTAACCCTAACCCTAACCCTCACCCCTAATCCTACCCTATGCCTAAAAGTAACCCTAACTCCTAACCCTTATCCCTAACCAAAAGCCCTGTCCCTAACCATAAGACTTAAGTCTCACCCTTATACCCTAACCCTAATACGAATCCTTAAGCCTAACCCCCAATCCTAACAATTAACCTTAACCCTAACTGTTAACGCTCACCCTAACCCTTAAATCAGACCAAAACCCTAACATTTAACCCTAACCCTAATCCCTAATGCTAACCCTAAGCCTTAACCCTTTACCCTAATCCTATCCCTTAAGCCTAACCCTAACCCTAATTCCTAACCCTAACCATAATCCCTAACCCTAACCCTAACACTAACCCTAACTCTGAATCTAACCCTAGCCCCTAAACCAACACTAACCCCTAACCCCTAACCCTAACACTAACACTAACTCCTAATTTCTAACCCCTGATCCACACTCGAACCCTAACCCCTAACCCCAAACAATTAACCATAACCATAACCCTAATTCTCACACTTCCTCCATTTTCAGAGTTCACCAAGCCTACAATAGAGCCATGCCATGAGTGAGAAGAGGCTCCGCCTGAGTCCTGCATGTAGGTCTGGGCCCAAGGCCCAGGTACGATGGTGTGGTGTCAAGGGGACCAATTCTGCACCCTTCTCACCATAGATTAAACAGGTCCTGTGCCCTTAAACTAACCGCTAAATCTAAGCCCTAACACTAAACCTAAACGCTAACCCTAAACCTAAGCCCTTATCCTAATGCCCAACACTAACACCAAACACTCACCCTAAACCTAACCCGTAACCCTAACCCCTAAACGTAACCCTAACCATGCACCCTATATCTAACCCTAACCCCTAACCCTAACCATAACACTTAACTCTAACCCTAAACTAACATAAACCCTTAACACTAAACCTAATCCCTAACCCTCATGCTTAACCCTAACCGTTAATCCTCACACTTACCTTTAAACCTAACCCTAATTGTAATCTTTAACTCTAAACTTAACACTTAAACCTTAACCTGTACCAAAACCTATCCCCTAAACTGAACCCTAACACTAAACCTTAACGCTAAACCTAACTGTAACTGTTAAACCTAACACTGACCTTTAACTCTGACCCTAAACCTAACCCCTAACCCTAAGGCATCACCTTAACACTAAACTTCATCCCTAATTCTAACCATAATCCTAACCCTAAATCTAATTCTCAGACTTTTTCTTTCTCAGAGTTTAGAAAGCCTATAATCCTCCCATGCCATGTGTGAAAGGAGGCCCTGCCACTGTGTCCAGGGGCCAATACCCAGCATACGATAGAGTGATTTCCCGGCGAATATGCTAGCCCCCTAACCTCTCCGCCTAGTGCAGACAAGGCACGTGCCCTAAGCATAAACACAACCCCTAACCAATAACCCTAACCATAACTGTTAACTCTCACCCTAACATTTAACCCTGACACTAACCCTAACCCGTAAACCTATCCCTAAACCTTTACCCAAAGCCTAAGCCTTAACTCTAACACTATCATTTAACCCTAGCCCTAACCCCTAAATGTTACACTAACCATGAACCCTAAGCCTAACCGTAACCCCTAACACTAACCATAACACTTAACTGTAACCCTAAACCTAACAAGACCCCTTAACCCTAACACTAACCCCTAACCCTAGCCCTTAAACTTAACCCTAAACTTTTACCCTCACACTAACCTTTAACACTAACCATAATGCTAATCTTTAACCCTAAACCTAACACTTAACTCTTACCCTGTACGAAACCCTAACCCCTGACCTTAACCCTGACAATAAACCTTAACCCTAAACCTAACTTTAACCGTTAAAACTAACACTAACCTTAACCCTAACTCTATCCCTAACCCTTAACCCTAAGCCCTCACCCTAACACTAATCGTCATCCCTAATCCTAACCATAATCCTATCCCTAAATCTTAATCTCAGACGTCTTCCTCTCTCAGAGTTTAAAAAGCCCTCACCCTAAAATTTAACCCTAAACCTAACTGTAACTGTTTAAACTAACACTAATCTTTAACCATAACCCTAACCCTTAACCTGAACCCTAAGCCAAACTCTTAACCCTAATCCTATCCCTTAACCCTAACTCTAATCCCTAACTCGAATGCTAACACTAACCCCAACCCTAAACCTAACCCTAGCCCCTAACCCAACCCTCACCCCAACCCCTAACCCTAACACTAACCCTAACCCCTAATGCCTAACCCCTAACCCTCATTTGAACACTCTCTCCTAAACCCAAATCCCTAACCCTAACCATAACCCTAATTCTCACACTTCTTCCATTCTAAGAGTTAACCAAGCCTACAATACAACCATGCCATGCATGAGAACAGGCTCCCCCTGATTCCTGCATGTACGTCTGAGCCCAAGGCCCAGGGTACAATGCTGTGGTGTCTCAGCGACCGATTCCACACCCTTCTCACCATAGATTAAACAGGTCCTCTGACCTTAAACTAATCGCTAAATCTAAGTCCTAACACTAACCCCTACCCTAAACAGAAACCCTGACCCAAACTCCCTTCACTAACACTATACCCTTACACCAAACCTAACCCCTAAACCTAACCCCTAAACATAAACTTAACCATGAACCCTAAACCTGAACCTAAACCCTAACACTTAAGTGTAACCCTAAACCTAACACGAACCCCTAATCCTAACCCTAAACCCTAACCCTAACCCTTCACCTTAACCCTAACCGTTAACCCTCAGCTAACCCTTAAACCTAACACTAATCCTAATCTTTACCCCTAAGCCGAACACTTAACCCTAACCCTGTACCAAACCCTAATCCCTAACACTAAGCCCTCTCCCTAACACTAAACTTCATCCCTAACCCTAATCTTAAGAGTTAGGGGTTAGGGTTAGGTTTAGGGTTCGTTTTAGGGTTAGAGTTATGTGCTATGGTTTGTGTTAGAGGTTAGGGTTAGGTTTACTGGTCACGGTGAGGGTTACGTTTAGGGGTTAGCATTAGGGTTAGGGTTAAGGGATAGGATTAGGGTTAAGTGTTGGGAGTAGGGTGAGGGTTTAGTGTTAGGGTTATCATTAAGGATTAGGGGTAGGGTCAGGGTTAAATGCTTGGGTGCGGGTAATGGTTAGGTTCAGGGTTAAGGTTCATGGATAGGGTTAGTGTTAAGGGTTACGGGTAGGTTTAGGGTTCAGGGTTAGAGTTAGCATTAGGGCTTAACGTTAGGATTAGGCGGTAGGTTCGATTTAGGGTTAGATCTAGGCATTAGGGTAAGGGATACCGTTAGGGTTAAGAGATAGGGTTAGGTTTAATGCTTAGGATTAGGGTTAGGGTTTGGGGTTAAAGTAAGTGTTAGGGGTTAGGTTTAAGGATCAAAGGTTAGGGTTATTTTTAGCTGTAGTGTTAGGGTTAGGGATAAGGGATCCCATTAGCATTAAGGGTCTTCCTTACTGTAGGGTTAAGGGTTAGGCTTAGAGTTAAAGGTTAAGGTAAGGGTCAGTGTTAAGATTTAGGGTGAGGGTTAACGGTTAGGGTAAAGGTTAAGCGTTAGGGTTAGGGATTAGTGATTACGGTTTTTGGTTAGTGTTAGGGTTAGCGGTTAGGAGATAGTGTTTTATGAAGGGGTATGGTTAGAATTAGGATTGGGGTTAGAGTTAGGGTGAGGTATAGGGGTTAGGTTTAGGGGTTAGTTTTAGGGTAAAAGGATAGGATTAGGGTTACGGGTTGGGCTTAGGTTTAGGGTTAAAGTTTACTGCTAGGGTTAGGGATAGGGTTCAGGGTTAGCTTTAGGGGTTCTGGTTAGGGTTAGGTGTTAGGTTAGTTTCAGCGTTAGGTCTAGTCGTGAGGGTAAGGTTTAGGGTTCACTTTAAGAGCTAGGGTTAGGTTTAATGGTTAGGATTAGGATTAGGGTTAATGGTTAGGGTAAGGCTTAGGGGTTAGGGTGAAGGCTTAGGGTCAAGGGTTAGGGTTTTTGTTAGGCATAGCGTTGGGGTTAGAAGTAAGGGTTACTGTCAGTGTTAGGGTTGTAGGTAGGGTTACGGTTAGGGTTAGCGGTTTAGAATTAGGGTTAGGGATTAGGTGTCACAGTGATGACTAGGAGATAGGGTTAGAATTATGGGATAGCGGTTGTTCTCAGGAAATGGGTTATGCATTAACGTTAGGATAAGAGGTTAAAGTTAGGCGCACGTGGAGGTTTACGTGTTAAGGGGAGAAATAGGAACAGGGTTGGGTGTTATGTTCAGGGTTAGGGTTATCTGTTAAAGGTATTGTTTATGGTTAGCGCACGGGCCCTGTCTGCATTAGGCGGGCGGGGGGAGTTTAGGGGGCTGGGATTGTACCCGGGAACCCACTCTATCATACTCTGGGTATGGGCCCGTGGGTTTCATGCAGGACACAGTGGTAGAGCCTCCTTTCACGCATGGCATGGGAGGATGGCAGGCTTTCTAAACTCTAAGAAAGCAAGAAGTGTGAGAATGAGATTTAGGGTTGGATTCTAGTTAGGGTTAAGGATGAAGTTTAGTGTTAGGGTGAGGGCTTAGGCTTAGGTATTAGGGTTAGGGTTAAAGGTTACTCTTAGGTTTAACGGTTACACTTTGGTTTAGGGTTGAGGTTTACGATTAGGGTTAAGATGAGGGGTTAGGTTATGGTACAGGGTTAGGGTTAAGTGTTAGGTTTAGTGTTGAAGATTAGGATTAGGGTTAGGATTAAAGGTTAGCGTGAGAGTTAACACTTAGGGTTAAGGTTAAGAGTTAGGGTTTAGGGTTAGGGTTAGGGATAGGGTTAGTTTCAGTTAGTTTAGTGCTATGGTTTGTGTTAGAGATTAGGGTTAGGTTAACTGGTCACGGTTAGGGTTACTTTTAGGGGTTAGCATTAGGGTTAGGGTTAAGGGATAGGATTAGGGATAAGTGTTGGGATTAGGCTTAGGGTTTAGTGTTAGGGTTATCATTAAGGATTAGGGGTAGGGTCAGGGTTAAATGCTTGGTTGCGGGTAATGGTTAGGGTCAGGGTTAAGGTTGACGGATAGGGTTAGTGTTAAGGGTTACGGGTAGGTTTAGGGTTCAGGGTTAGAGTTAGCATTAGGGCTTAGGGTTAGGATTAGGCGGTAGGTTAGATTTAGGGTTAGATCTAGGCGTTAGGGTAAGGGCTAGCGTTAGGGTTAAGAGATAGGGTTAGGTTTAATGCTTAGGAATAGGGTTAGGGTTTGGGGTTAAAGTAAGTGTTAGGGGTTAGGTTTAAGGATCAAAGGTTAGGGTTATTTTTAGCTGTAGTGTTAGGGTTAGGGATAAGGGATCCCATTAGCATTAAGGGTCTTCCTTACTGTAGGGTTACGGGTTAGGCTTAGAGTTAAAGGTTAAGGTTAGGGTCAGTGTTAAGATTTAGGGTGAGGGTTAACGGTTAGGGTAAAGGTTAAGCGTTAGGGTTAGGGATTAGTGATTAGGGATTTTGGTTAGTGTTAGGGTTAGCGATTAGGAGTTAGTGTTTTATGAAGGGGTATGGTTAGAATTAGGATTGGGGTTAGAGTTAGGGTGAGGTATAGGGGTTAGGTTTAGGGGTTAGTTTTAGGGTAAAAGGATAGGATTAGGGTTACGGGTTGGGCTTAGGTTTAGGGTTAAAGTTTACTGCTAGGGTTAGGGATAGGGTTCAGGGTTAGCTTTACGGGTTCTGGTTAGGGTTAGGTGTTAGGATAGTGTCAGGGTTAGGTCTAGTCGTGAGGGTAAGGTTTAGGGTTAGCTTTAAGAGCTAGGTTTAGGTGTAATGGTTAGGATTAGGATTAGGGTTAAGGGTTAGGGTAAGGCTTAGGGGTTAGGGTGAAGGGATAGGGTCAAGGGTTAGGGTTTTTGTTAGGCATAGCGTTGGGGTTAGAAGTAAGGGTTACAGTCAGTGTTAGGGTTGTAGGTAGGGTTACGGTTAGGGTTAGCGGTTTAGAATTAGGGTTAGGGATTAGGTGTCACAGTGATGACTAGGAGATAGGGTTAGAATTATGGGATAGGGGTTGTTCTCAGGAAATGGGTTATGCATTAACGTTAGGATAAGAGGTTAAAGTTAGGCGCACGGTGAGGTTTACGTGTTAAGGGGAGAAATAGGAACAGGGTTGGGTGTTATGTTCAGGGTTAG
>NW_027182857.1:30000-42500 GCF_041146395.1 Eulemur rufifrons | reverse complement strand
AGGATTAGGGTTAGGGTTTGTGGTTAAATTAAGTGTTAGTGGTTAGGTTTCAGGATCCAAGGTTAGGGTTATTTTTAGCTGTAGTGTTAGGGTTAGGGATAAGGGATCCCATTGGCATTAAGGGTCTTCCTTACTGTAGGCTTAAGGGTTAGGCTTAGAGTTAAAGGTTAAGGTTAGGGTCAGTGTTAAGATTTAGGGTGAGGGTTAACGGTTAGGGTAAAGGTTAAGTGTTAGGGATAGGGATTAGTGATTAGGGTTTTTGGTTAGTGTTAGGTTAGCGGTTAGTGTTTTATGAAGGGGTATGGTTAGAATTAGGATTGGGGTTAGAGTTAGGGTGAGGTATAGGGGTTAGGTTTAGGGGTTAGTTTTAGGGTAAAAGGATAGGATTAGGGTTACGGGTTGGGCTTAGGTTTAGGTTTAAAGTTTACTGCTAGGTTTAGGGATAGGGTTCAGGGTTAGCTTTAGGGGTCTGGTTAGTGTCAGGTGTTAGGTTAGTGTCAGGGTTAGGTCTAGTCGTGAGGGTAAGGTTTAGGGTTAGCTTTAAGAGCTAGGGTTAGGTTTAATGGTTAGGATTAGGATTAGGGTTAAGATTTAGGGTAAGGCTTAGGGGTTAGGGTGAAGGGTTAGGGTCAAGGGTTAGGGTTTTTGTTAGGCATAGCGTTGGGGTTAGAAGTAAGGGTTACTGTCAGTGTTAGGGTTGTAGGTAGGGTTACGGTTAGGGTTAGCGGTTTAGAATTAGGGTTAGGGATTAGGTGTCACAGTGATGACTAGGAGATAGGGTTAGAATTATGGGATAGGGGTTGTTCTCAGGAAATGGGTTATGCATTAACGTTAGGATAAGAGGTTAAAGTTAGGCGCACGGTGAAGTTTACGTGTTAAGGGGAGAAATAGGAACAGGGTTGGGTGTTATGTTCAGGGTTAGGGTTATCTGTTAAAGGTATTGTTTATGCTTAGCGCACGGGCCCTGTCTGCATTAGGCGGGCGGGGGGGAGTTTTGGGGGCTGGGATTGTACCCGGGAACCCACTCTATCATACTCTGGGTATGGGTCCGTGGGTTTCATACAGGACACAGTGGTAGAGCCTCCTTTCACGCATGGCATGGGAGGATTGCAGGCTTTCTAAACTCTAAGAAAGCAAGAAGTCTGAGAATTAGATTTAGGGTTAGGATTATGGTTAGGGTTAAGGATGAAGTTTAGTGTTAGGGTGAGGGCTTAGGGTTAGGGATTAGGGTTAGGGTTAAAGATTACTCTTAGGTTTAACGGTTACACTTTGGTTTAGGGTTGAGGTTTACAGTTAGGGTTAAGATGAAGGGTTAGGGTTTGGTACAGGGTTAGGGTTAAGTGTAAGGTTTAGGGTTGAAGATTAGGATTAGTGTTAGGATTATAGGATAGCGTGAGAGTTAATGCTTAGGGTTAAGGTTAAGAGTTAGGGTTTAGTGTTAGGTTTAGGGTTAGGGTTAGTTTTAGGGTTAGAGTTATGTGCTATGGTTTGTGTTAGAGGTTAGGGTTAGGTTTACTGGTGACGGTTAGGCTTACGTTTAGGGGTTAGCATTAGGGTTAGGGTCAGGGTTAAGGGATAGGATTACAGTTAAGTGTTGGCCTTAGGGTTAGGGTTTAGTGTTAGGGTTATCATTAAGGACTAGGGGTAGGGTCAGGGTTAAATGCCTCGGTGCGGGTAATGGTTAGGGTCAGGGTTAAGGTTCACGGATAGGGTTAGTGTTAAGGGTTACGGGTAGGTTTAGGGTTCAGGGTTAGAGTTAGCATTAGGGCTTAAGGTTAGGATTAGGCGGTAGGTTCGATTTAGGGTTAGATCTAGGCGTTCGGGTAAGGGCTAGCGTTAGGGTTAAGAGATAGGGTTAGGTTTAATGCTTAGGATTAGGGTTAGGGTTTGGGGTTAAAGTAAGTGTTAGGGGTTAGGTTTAAGGATGAAACGTTACTGTTATTTTTAGCTGTAGTGTTAGGGTTACGGAAAAGGGATCCCATTAGCATTAAGGGTCTTCCTTACTGTAGGGTTAAGGGTTAGGCTTAGAGTTAAAGGTTAAGGTTAGGGTCAGTGTTAAGATTTAGGGTGAGGGTTAACGGTTAGGGTAAAGGTTAAGCGTTAGGGTTAGGGATTAGTGATTAGGGTTTTTGGTTAGTGTTAGGGTTAGCGGTTAGGAGTTAGTGTTTTATGAAGGGGTATGGTTAGAATTAGGATTGGGGTTAGAGTTAGGGTGAGGTATAGGGGTTAGGTTTAGGGGTTAGTTTTAGGGTAAAAGGATAGCATTAGGGTTACGGGTTGGGCTTAGGTTTAGGGTTAAAGTTTACTGCTAGGGTTAGGGATAGGGTTCAGGCTTAGCTTTAGGGGTTCTGCTTAGGGTTAGGTGTTAGGTTAGTGTCAGGGTTAGGTCTAGTCGTGAGGGCAAGGTTCAGGGTTATCTTTAAGAGCTAGGGTTAGGTTTAATGGTTAGGATTAGGATTAGGGTTATGGGTTAGGGTAAGTCTTAGGGGTTAGGGTGCAGGGTTAGGGTTTTTGTTAGGCATAGCGTTGGGGTTAGAAGTAAGGGTTACTGTCAGTGTTAGGGTTGTAGGTAGGGTTACGGTTAGGGTTAGCGGTTTAGAATTAGGGTTAGGGATTAGGTGTCACAGTGATGACTAGGAGATAGGGTTAGAATTATGGGATAGGGGTTGTTCTCAGGAAATGGGTTATGCATTAACCTTAGGATAAGAGGTTAAAGTTAGGCGCACGGTGAAGTTTACGTGTTAAGGGGAGAAATAGGAACAGGGTTGGGTGTTATGTTCAGGGTTAGGGTTATCAGTTAAAGGTATTGTTTATGCTTAGCGCACGGGCCCTGTCTGCATTAGGCGGGCGGGGGGGAGTTTTGGGGGCTGGGATTGTACCCGGGAACCCACTCTATCATACTCTGGGTATGGGTCCGTGGGTTTCATACAGGACACAGTGGTAGAGCCTCCTTTCACGCATGGCATGGGAGGATGGCAGGCTTTCTAAACTCTAAGAACGCAAGAAGTCTGAGAATTAGATTTAGGGTTAGGATTATGGTTAGGGTTAAGGATGAAGTTTAGTGTTAGGGTGAGGGCTTAGGGTTAGGGCTTAGGGTTAGGGTTAAATGTTACTCTTAGGTTTAACGGTTACACTTTGGTTTAGGGTTGAGGTTTACGGTTAGGGTTAAGATGAGGGGTTAGGGTTTGGTACAGGGTTAGGGTTAAGTGTTAGGTTTAGGGTTGAAGATTAGGATTAGGGTTAGGATTAAAGGTTAGCGTGAGAGTTAACGCTTAGCATTAAGGTTAAGAGTTAGGGATTAGGGTTAGGTTTAGGGTTCGTTTTAGGGTTAGAGTTATGTGCTATGGTTTGTGTTAGAGGTTAAGGTTAGGTTTACTGGTCACGGTTAGGGTTACATTTAGTGGTTTGCGTTAGGGTTAGGGTTAAGGCATAGGATTAGGGTTAAGTGTTGGGCTTAGGGTTAGGGTTTAGTGTTAGTGTTATCATTAAGGATTAGGGGTAGGGTCAGGGTTAAATGCTTGGGTGCGGGTCATGGTTAGGGTCAGGGTTAAGGTTCACGGATAGGGTTAGTGTTAAGGGTTACGGGCAGGTTTAGGGTTCAGGGTTAGAGTTAGCATTAGGGCTTAAGGTTAGGATTAGGCGGTAGGTTCGATTTAGGGTTAGATCTAGGCGTTAGGGTACGGGCTAGCGTTAGGGTTCAGAGATAGGGTTAGGTTTAATGCTTAGGATTAGGGTTAGGGTTTGGGGTTAAAGTAAGTGTTAGGGGTTAGGTTTAAGGATCCAAGGTTAGGGTTATTTTTAGCTGTAGTGTTAGGGTTAGGGATAAGGGATTCCATTAGCATTAAGGGTCTTCCTTACTGTAGGCTTAAGGGTTAGGCTTAGAGTTAAAGGTTAAGGTTAGGGTCAGTGTTTAGATTTAGGGTGAGCGTTAACGGTTAGGGTAAAGGTTAAGTGTTAGGGTTTTGGGATTAGTGATTAGGGTTTTTGGTTAGTGTTAGGTTAGCGGTTAGTGTTTTATGAAGGGGTATGGTTAGAATTAGGATTGGGGTTAGAGTTAGGGTAAGGTATAGGGGTTAGGTTTAGGGGTTAGTTTTAGGGTAAAAGGATAGGATTAGGGTTACGGGTTGAGCTTAGGTTTAGGGTTAAAGTTTACTGCTAGGGTTAGGGATAGGGTTCAGGGTTAGCTTTAGGGGTTCTGATGAGGGTTAAGTGTTAGGTTAGTGTCAGGGTTAGGTCTAGTCGTGAGGGTAAGGTTTAGGGTTAGCTTTAAGAGCTAGGGTTGGGTTTAATGGTTAGGATTAGGATTAGGGTTAAGGGTTAGGGTACGTCTTAGGGGTTAGGGTGAAGGGTTAGGGTCAAGGGTTAGGGTTTTTGTTAGGCATAGCGTTGGGGTTAGAAGTAAGGGTTACTGTCAGTGTTAGGGTTGTAGGTAGGGTTACGGTTAGGGTTAGCGGTTTGGAATTAGGGTTAGGGATTAGGTGTCACACTGATGACTAGGAGATAGGGTTAGAATTATGGGATAGGGGTTGTTCTTAGGAAATGGGTTATGCATTAACGTTAGGATAAGAGGTTAAAGTTAGGCGCACGGTGAAGTTTACGTGTTAAGGGGAGAAATAGGAACAGGGTTGGGTGTTATGTTCAGGGTTAGGGTTATCTGTTAAAGGTATTGTTTATGCTTAGCGCACGGGCCCTGTCTGCATTAGGCGGGCGGGGGGGAGTTTTGGGAGCTGGGATTGTACCCGGGAAGCCACTCTATCATACTCTGGGTATGGGTCCGTGGGTTTCATACAGGACACAGTGGTAGAGCCTCCTTTCACGCATGGCATGGGAGGATGGCAGGCTTTCTAAACTCTAAGAAAGCAAGAAGTCTGAGAATTAGATTTAGGGTTAGGATTATGGTTAGGGTTAAGGATGAAGTTTAGTGTTAGGGTGAGGGCTTAGGGTTAGGGATTAGGGTTAGGGTTAAAGGTTACTCTTAGGTTTAACGGTTACACTTTGGTTTAGGGTTGAGGTTTACGGTTAGGGTTAAGATGAGGGGTTAGGGTTTGGTACAGGGTTAGGGTTAAGTGTAAGGTTTAGGGTTGAAGATTAGGATTAGGGTTAGGATTATAGGATAGCGTGAGAGTTAACGCTTAGGGTTAAGGTTAAGGGTTAGGGTTTAGTGTAAGGGTTGGGGTTAGGTTTAGTTTTAGGGTTAGAGTTATGTGCTATGGTTTGTGTTAGAGGTTAAGGTTAGGTTTACTTGTCACGGTTAGGGTTACGTTTAGGGGTTTGCGTTAGGGTTAGGGTTAGGGTTAGTGTTAAGGGATAGGATTACGGTTAAGTGTTGGCCTTAGGGTTAGGGTTTAGTGTTAGGGTTATCATTAAGGATTAGGGGTAGGGTCAGGGTTAAATGCTTGGGTGCGGGTAATGGTTAGAGTCAGGGTTAAGGTTCACGGATAGGGTTAGTGTTAAGGGTTACGGGTAGGTTTAGGGTTCAGGGTTAGAGTTAGCATTAGGGCTTAAGGTTAGGATTAGGTGGTAGGTTCGATTTAGGGTTAGATCTAGGCATTAGGGTAAGGTCTAGCGTTAGGGTTAAGAGATAGGGTTAGGTTTAATGCTTAGGATTAGGGTTAGGGTTTGGGGTTAAAGTAAGTGTTAGGGGTTAGGTTTAAGAATCAAAGGTTAGGGTTATTTTTAGCTGTAGTGTTAGGGTTAGGGATAAGGGATCCCATTAGCATTAAGGGTCTTCCTTACTGTAGGGTTAAGGGTTAGGCTTAGAGTTAAAGGTTAAGGTTAGGGTCAGTGTTAAGGTTTAGGGTGAGGGTTAACGGTTAGGGTAAAGGTTAAGCGTTAGGGTTAGGGATTAGTGATTAGGGTTTTTGGTTAGTGTTAGGGTTAGCGGTTAGGAGTTAGTGTTTTATGAAGGGGTATGGTTAGAATTAGGATTGGGGTTAGAGTTAGGGTGAGGTATAGGGGTTAGGTTTAGGGGTTAGTTTTAGGGTAAAAGGATAGGATTAGGGTTACGGGTTGGGCTTAGGTTTAGGGTTAAAGTTTACTGCTAGGGTTAGGGATAGGGTTCAGGCTTAGCTTTAGGGGTTCTGGTTAGGGTTAGGTGTTAGGTTAGTGTCAGGGTTAGGTCTAGTCGTGAGGGTAAGGTTTAGGGTTAGCTTTAAGAGCTAGGGTTAGGTTTAATGGTTAGGATTAGGATTAGGGTTAAGGGTTAGGGTAAGGCTTAGGGGTTAGGGTGAAGGGTTAGGGTGAAGGGTTAGGGTTTTTGTTAGGCATAGCGTTGGGGTTAGAAGTAAGGGTTACTGACAGTGTTAGGGTTGTAGGTAGGGTTACGGTTAGGGTTAGCGGTTTAGAATTAGGGTTAGGGATTAGGTGTCACAGTGATGACTAGGAGATAGGGTTAGAATTATGGGATAGCGGTTGTTCTCAGGAAATGGTTTATGCATTAACGTTAGGATAAGAGGTTAAAGTTAGGCTCACGGGGAGGTTTACATGTTAAGGGGAGAAATAGGAACAGGGTTGGGTGTTATGTTCAGGGTTAGGGTTATCTGTTAAAGGTATTGTTTTTGCTTAGCGCACGGGCCCTGTCTGCATTAGGCGGGCGGGGGGAGTTTAGGGGGCTGGGATTGTACCCGGGAACCCACTCTATCATACACTGGGTATGGGCCCGTGGGTTTCATGCAGGACACAGTGGTAGAGCCTCCTTTCACGCATGGCATGGGAGGATTGCAGGCTTTCTAAACTCTAAGAAAGTAAGAAGTCTGAGAATGAGATTTAGGGTTGGATTATGATTAGGGTTAAGGATGAAGTTTAGTGTTAGGGTGAGGGCTTAGGCTTAGGTATTAGGGTTAGGGTTAAAGGTTACTCTTAGGTTTAACGGTTACACTTTGGTTTAGGGTTGAGGTTTACGATTAGGGTTGAGGTTTACGATTAGGGTTAAGATGAGGGGTTAGGTTATGGTACAGGGTTAGGGTTAAGTGTTAGGTTTAGTGTTGAAGATTAGGATTAGGGTTAGGATTAAAGGTTAGCGTGAGAGTTAACGCTTAGGGTTAAGGTTAAGAGTTAGGGTTTAGGGTTAGGGTTAGGGATAGGGTTAGTTTTAGTTAGTTTAGTGCTATGGTTTGTGTTAGAGGTTAGGGTTAGGTTTACTGGTCACGGTTAGGGTTACGTTTAGGGGTTAGCATTAGGGTTAGGGTTAAGGGATAGGATTAGGGATAAGTGTTGGGCTTAGGGTTAGGGTTTAGTGTCAGGGTTATCATTAAGGATTAGGGGTAGGGTCAGGGTTAAATGCTTTGGTGCGGGTAATGTTTAGGGTCAGGGTTAAGGTTGACGGATAGGGTTAGTGTTAAGGGTTACGGGTAGGTTTAGGGTTCAGGGTTAGTGTTAGCATTAGGGCTTAAGGTTAGGATTAGGCGGTAGGTTCGATTTAGGGTTAGATCTAGGCGTTCGGGTAAGGGCTAGCGTTAGGGTTAAGAGATAGGGTTAGGTTTAATGCTTAGGATTAGGGTTAGGGTTTGGGGTTAAAGTAAGTGTTAGGGGTTAGGTTTAAGGATCAAAGGTTAAAGTTATTTTTAGCTGTAGTGTTAGGGTTAGGGATAAGGGATCCCATTAGCATTAAGGGTCTTCCTTACTGTAGGGTTAAGGGTTAGGCTTAGAGTTAAAGGTTAAGGTTAGGGTCAGTGTTAAGATTTGGGGTGAGGGTTAACGGTTAGGGTAAAGGTTAAGCGTTAGGGTTAGGGATTAGTGATTAGGGTTTTTGGTTAGTGTTAGGGTTAGCGGTTAGGAGTTAGTGTTTTATGAAGGGGTATGGTTAGAATTAGGATTGGGGTTAGAGTTAGGGTGAGGTATAGGGGTTAGGTTTAGGGTAAAAGGATAGGATTAGGGTTACGGGTTGGGCTTAGGTTTAGGGTTAAAGTTTACAGCTAGGGTTAGGGATAGGGTTCAGGGTTAGCTTTAGGGGTCTGGTTAGTGTCAGGTGTTAGGTTAGTGTCAGGGTTAGGTCTAGTCGTGAGGGTATGGTTTAGGGTTAGCTTTAAGAGCTAGGGTTAGGTTTAATGGTTAGGATTAGGATTAGGGTTAAGATTTAGGGTAAGGCTTAGGGGTTAGGGTGAAGGGTTAGGGTCAAGGGTTAGGGTTTTCGTTAGGCATAGCGTTGGGGTTAGAAGTAAGGGTTACTGTCAGTGTTAGGATTCTAGGTAGGGTTACGGTTAGGGTTGGCGGTTTAGAATTAGGGTTAGGGATTAGGTGTCACAGTGATGACTAGGAGATAGGGTTAGAATTATGGGATAGGGGTTGTTCTCAGGAAATGGGTTATGCATTAACGTTAGCATAAGAGGTTAAAGTTAGGCGCACGGTGAGGTTTACGTGTTAAGGGGAGAAATAGGAACAGGGTTGGGTGTTATGTTCAGGGTTAGGGTTATCTGTTAAAGGTATTGTTTATGCTTAGCGCACGGGCCCTGTCTGCATTGGGCGGGCCGGGGGAGTTTAGAGGGCTGGGATTGTACCCGGGAACCCACTCTATCATACTCTGGGTATGGGCCCGTGGGTTTCATGCAGGACGCAGTGGTAGAGCCTCCTTTCACGCATGGCATGGGAGGATTGCAGGCTTTCTAAACTCTAAGAAAGCAAGAAGTCTGAGAATTAGATTTAGGGTTAGGATTATGGTTAGGGTTAAGGATGAAGTTTAGTATTAGGGGGAGGGCTTAGGGTTAGGGATTAGGGTTAGGGTTAAAGGTTACCCTTAGGTTTAACGGTTACACTTTGGTTTAGGGTTGAGGTTTACGGTTAGGGTTAAGATGAGGGGTTAGGGTTTGGTACAGGGTTAGGGTTATGTGTTAGGTTTAGGGTTGAAGATTAGGATTAGGGTTAGGATTAAAGGTTAGCGTGAGAGTTAACGCTTAGGGTTAAGGTTAAGAGTTAGGGTTTAGGGTTAGGGTTAGGGTTAGTTTTAGAGTTAGAGTTATGTGCTATGTTTTGTGTTAGAGGTTAGGGTTAGGTTTACTGGTCACGGTTAGGGTTAGGTTTAGGGGGTAGCATTAGGGTTAGGCTTATGGTTAGGGTTAAGGGATAGGATTAGGGATAAGTATTGGGCTTAGGGTTAGGGTTTAGTGTTAGGGTTATCATTAAGGATTAGGGGTAGGGTCAGGGTTAAATGCTTGGGTGTGGGTAATGGTTAGGGTCAGGGTTAAGGTTCACGGATAGGGTTAGTGTTAAGGGTTACGGGTAGGTTTAGGGTTCAGGGTTAGAGTTTGCATTAGGGCTTAAGGATAGGATTAGGCGGTAGGTTAGATTTAGGGTTAGATCTAGGCGTTAGGGTAAGGGCTAGCGTTAGGGTTAAGAGATAGGGTTAGGTTTAATGCTTAGGATTAGGGTTAGGGTTTGGGGTTAAAGTAAGTGTTAGGGGTTAGGTTTAAGGATCAAAGGTTAGGGTTATTTTTAGCTGTAGTGTTAGGGTTAGGGATAAGGGATCCCATTAGCATTAAGGGTCTTCCTTACTGTAGGGTTAAGGGTTAGGCTTAGAGTTAAAGTTTAAGGTTAGGGTCAGTGTTAAGATTTAGGGTGAGGGTTAACGGTTAGGGTAAAGGTTAAGCGTTAGGGTTAGGGATTAGTGATTAGGGTTTTTGGTTAGTGTTAGGGTTAGCGGTTAGGAGTTAGTGTTTTATGAAGGGGTATGGTTAGAATTAGGATTGGGGTTAGAGTTAGGGTGAGGTATAGGGGTTAGGTTTAGGGGTTAGTTTTAGGGTAAAAGGATAGGATTAGGGTTACGGGTTGGGCTTAGGTTTAGGGTTAAAGTTTACTGCTAGGGTTAGGGATAGGGTTCAGGCTTAGCTTTAGGGGTTCTGGTTAGGGTTAGGTGTTAGGTTAGTGTCAGGGTTAGGTCTAGTCGTGAGGGTAAGGTTTAGGGTTAGCTTTAAGAGCTAGGGTTAGGTTTAATGGTTAGGATTAGGATTAGGGTTAAGGGTTAGGGTAAGGCTTAGGGGTTAGGGTGAAGGGTTAGGGTGAAGGGTTAGGGTTTTTGTTAGGCATAGCGTTGGGGTTAGAAGTAAGGGTTACTGACAGTGTTAGGGTTGTAGGTAGGGTTACGGTTAGGGTTAGCGGTTTAGAATTAGGGTTAGGGATTAGGTGTCACAGTGATGACTAGGAGATAGGGTTAGAATTATGGGATAGCGGTTGTTCTCAGGAAATGGTTTATGCATTAACGTTAGGATAAGAGGTTAAAGTTAGGCTCACGGGGAGGTTTACATGTTAAGGGGAGAAATAGGAACAGGGTTGGGTGTTATGTTCAGGGTTAGGGTTATCTGTTAAAGGTATTGTTTTTGCTTAGCGCACGGGCCCTGTCTGCATTAGGCGGGCGGGGGGAGTTTAGGGGGCTGGGATTGTACCCGGGAACCCACTCTATCATACACTGGGTATGGGCCCGTGGGTTTCATGCAGGACACAGTGGTAGAGCCTCCTTTCACGCATGGCATGGGAGGATTGCAGGCTTTCTAAACTCTAAGAAAGTAAGAAGTCTGAGAATGAGATTTAGGGTTGGATTATGATTAGGGTTAAGGATGAAGTTTAGTGTTAGGGTGAGGGCTTAGGCTTAGGTATTAGGGTTAGGGTTAAAGGTTACTCTTAGGTTTAACGGTTACACTTTGGTTTAGGGTTGAGGTTTACGATTAGGGTTGAGGTTTACGATTAGGGTTAAGATGAGGGGTTAGGTTATGGTACAGGGTTAGGGTTAAGTGTTAGGTTTAGTGTTGAAGATTAGGATTAGGGTTAGGATTAAAGGTTAGCGTGAGAGTTAACGCTTAGGGTTAAGGTTAAGAGTTAGGGTTTAGGGTTAGGGTTAGGGATAGGGTTAGTTTTAGTTAGTTTAGTGCTATGGTTTGTGTTAGAGGTTAGGGTTAGGTTTACTGGTCACGGTTAGGGTTACGTTTAGGGGTTAGCATTAGGGTTAGGGTTAAGGGATAGGATTAGGGATAAGTGTTGGGCTTAGGGTTAGGGTTTAGTGTTAGGGTTATCATTAAGGATTAGGGGTAGGGTCAGGGTTAAATGCTTTGGTGCGGGTAATGTTTAGGGTCAGGGTTAAGGTTGACGGATAGGGTTAGTGTTAAGGGTTACGGGTAGGTTTAGGGTTCAGGGTTAGTGTTAGCATTAGGGCTTAAGGTTAGGATTAGGCGGTAGGTTCGATTTAGGGTTAGATCTAGGCGTTCGGGTAAGGGCTAGCGTTAGGGTTAAGACATAGGGTTAGGTTTAATGCTTAGGATTAGGGTTAGGGTTTGGGGTTAAAGTAAGTGTTAGGGGTTAGGTTTAAGGATCAAAGGTTAAAGTTATTTTTAGCTGTAGTGTTAGGGTTAGGGATAAGGGATCCCATTAGCATTAAGGGTCTTCCTTACTGTAGGGTTAAGGGTTAGGCTTAGAGTTAAAGGTTAAGGTTAGGGTCAGTGTTAAGATTTGGGGTGAGGGTTAACGGTTAGGGTAAAGGTTAAGCGTTAGGGTTAGGGATTAGTGATTAGGGTTTTTGGTTAGTGTTAGGGTTAGCGGTTAGGAGTTAGTGTTTTATGAAGGGGTATGGTTAGAATTAGGATTGGGGTTAGAGTTAGGGTGAGGTATAGGGGTTAGGTTTAGGGTAAAAGGATAGGATTAGGGTTACGGGTTGGGCTTAGGTTTAGGGTTAAAGTTTACTGCTAGGGTTAGGGATAGGGTTCAGGGTTAGCTTTAGGGGTCTGGTTAGTGTCAGGTGTTAGGTTAGTGTCAGGGTTAGGTCTAGTCGTGAGGGTATGGTTTAGGGTTAGCTTTAAGAGCTAGGGTTAGGTTTAATGGTTAGGATTAGGATTAGGGTTAAGATTTAGGGTAAGGCTTAGGGGTTAGGGTGAAGGGTTAGGGTCAAGGGTTAGGGTTTTCGTTAGGCATAGCGTTGGGGTTAGAAGTAAGGGTTACTGTCAGTGTTAGGGTTCTAGGTAGGGTTACGGTTAGGGTTGGCGGTTTAGAATTAGGGTTAGGGATTAGGTGTCACAGTGATGACTAGGAGATAGGGTTAGAATTATGGGATAGGGGTTGTTCTCAGGAAATGGGTTATGCATTAACGTTAGCATAAGAGGTTAAAGTTAGGCGCACGGTGAGGTTTACGTGTTAAGGGGAGAAATAGGAACAGGGTGGGGTGTTATGTTCAGGGTTAGGGTTATCTGTTAAAGGTATTGTTTATGCTTAGCGCACGGGCCCTGTCTGCATTGGGCGGGCCGGGGGAGTTTAGAGGGCTGGGATTGTACCCGGGAACCCACTCTATCATACTCTGGGTATGGGCCCGTGGGTTTCATGCAGGACGCAGTGGTAGAGCCTCCTTTCACGCATGGCATGGGAGGATTGCAGGCTTTCTAAACTCTAAGAAAGCAAGAAGTCTGAGAATTAGATTTAGGGTTAGGATTATGGTTAGGGTTAAGGATGAAGTTTAGTATTAGGGGGAGGGCTTAGGGTTAGGGATTAGGGTTAGGGTTAAAGGTTACCCTTAGGTTTAACGGTTACAC
>NW_027182857.1:10000-17500 GCF_041146395.1 Eulemur rufifrons | reverse complement strand
GAGCCTCCTTTCACGCATGGCTTGGGAGGATTGCAGGCTTTCTAAACTCTAAGAAAGCAAGAAGTCTGAGAATGAGATTTAGGGTCGGATTATGGTTAGGGTTAAGGATGAAGTTTAGTGTTAGGGTGAGGGCTTAGGGTTAGGGATTAGGGTTAGGGTTAAAGATTACTCTTAGGTTTAACGGTTACACTTTGGTTTAGGGTTGAGGTTTACGGTTAGTGTTAAGATGAGGGGTTAGGGTTTGGTACAGGGTTAGGGTTAAGTGTTAGGTTTAGGGTTGAAGATTAGGATTAGGGTTAGGATTAAAAGTTAGCGTGAGAGTTAACGCTTAGGGTTAAGGTTAAGAGTTAGGGTTTATGGTTAGGGTTAGGGTTAGGTTTAGTTTTAGGGTTAGAGTTATGTGCTATGGTTTGTGTTAGAGGTTAAGGTTAGGTTTACTGGTCACGGTTAGGGTTACGTTTAGGGGTTTGCGTTAGGGTTAGTGTTAAGGGATAGGATTAGGGTTAAGTGTTGGGCTTAGGGTTAGGGTTTAGTGTTAGTGTTATCATTAAGGATTAGGGGTAGGGTCAGGTTTAAATGCTTGGGTGCGGTAATGGTTAGGGTCAGGGTTAAGGTTCACGGATAGGGTTAGTGTTAAGGGTTACGGGTAGGTTTAGGGTTCAGGGTTAGAGTTAGCATTAGGGCTTAAGGTTAGGATTAGGCGGTAGGTTCGATTTAGCGTTAGATCTAGGCGTTAGGGTAAGGGCTAGCGTTAGGGTTCAGAGATAGGGTTAGGTTTAATGCTTAGGATTAGGGTTAGGGTTTGTGGTTAAATTAAGTGTTAGTGGTTAGGTTTCAGGATCCAAGGTTAGGGTTATTTTTAGCTGTAGTGTTAGGGTTAGGGATAAGGGATCCCATTGACATTAAGGGTCTTCCTTACTGTAGGCTTAAGGGTTAGGCTTAGAGTTAAAGGTTAAGGTTAGGGTCAGTGTTAAGATTTAGGGTGAGGGTTAACGGTTAGGGTAAAGGTTAAGTGTTAGAGTTAGGGATTAGTGATTAGGGTTTTTGGTTAGTGTTAGGGTTAGCGGTTAGGAGTTAGTGTTTTATGAAGGGGTATGGTTAGAATTAGGATTGGGGTTAGAGTTAGGGTGAGGTATAGGGGTTAGGTTTAGGGGTTAGTTTTAGGGTAAAAGGATAGGATTAGGGTTACGGGTTGGGCTTAGGTTTAGGTTTAAAGTTTACTGCTAGGGTTAGGGATAGCGTTCAGGGTTAGCTTTAGGGGTTCTGGTTAGGGTTAAGTGTTAGGTTAGTGTCAGGGTTAGGTCTAGTCGTGAGGGTAAGGTTTAGGGTTAGCTTTAAGAGCTAGGGTTAGGTTTAATGGTTAGGATTAGGATTAGGGTTAAGGGTTAGGGTAAGTCTTAGGGGTTAGGGTGAAGGGTTAGGGTCAAGGGTTAGGGATTTTGTTAGGCATAGCGTTGGGGTTAGAAGTAAGGGTTACTGTCAGTGTTAGGGTTGTAGGTAGGGTTACGGTTAGGGTTAGCGGTTTGGAATTAGGGTTAGGGATTAGGTGTCACAGTGATGACTAGGAGATAGGGTTAGAATTATGGGATAGGGGTTGTTCTCAGGAAATGGGTTATGCATTAACCTTAGGATAAGAGGTTAAAGTTAGGCGCACGGTGAAGTTTACGTGTTAAGGGGAGAAATAGGAACAGGGTTGGGTGTTATGTTCAGGGTTAGGGTTATCTGTTAAAGGTATTGTTTATGCTTAGCGCACGGGCCCTGTCTGCATTAGGCGGGCGGGGGGGAGTTTTGGGGGCTGGGATTGTACCCGGGAACCCACTCTATCATACTCTGGGTATGGGTCCGTGGGTTTCATACAGGACACAGTGGTAGAGCCTCCTTTCACGCATGGCATGGGAGGATTGCAGGCTTTCTAAACTCTAAGAAAGCAAGAAGTCTGAGAATTAGATTTAGGGTTAGGATTATGGTTAGGGTTAAGGATGAAGTTTAGTGTTAGGGTGAGGGCTTAGGGTTAGGGATTAGGGTTAGGGTTAAAGATTACTCTTAGGTTTAACGGTTACACTTTGGTTTAGGGTTGAGGTTTACAGTTAGGGTTAAGATGAGGGGTTAGGGTTTGGTACAGGGTTAGGGTTAAGTGTAAGGTTTAGGGTTGAAGATTAGGATTAGTGTTAGGATTATAGGATAGCGTGAGAGTTAATGCTTAGGGTTAAGGTTAAGAGTTAGGGTTTAGGGTTAGGTTTAGGGTTAGGGTTAGTTTTAGGGTTAGAGTTATGTGCTATGGTTTGTGTTAGAGGTTAGGGTTAGGTTTACTGGCGACGGTTAGGGTTACGTTTAGGGGTTAGCATTAGGGTTAGGGTTAGGGTTAAGGGATAGGATTACAGTTAAGTGTTGGCCTTAGGGTTAGGGTTTAGTGTTAGGGTTATCATTAAGGACTAGGGGTAGGGTCAGGGTTAAATGCCTGGGTGCGGGTAATGGTTAGGGTCAGGGTTAAGGTTCACGGATAGGGTTAGTGTTAAGGGTTACGGGTAGGTTTAGGGTTCAGGGTTAGAGTTAGCATTAGGGCTTAAGGTTAGGATTAGGCGGTAGGTTCGATTTAGGGTTAGATCTAGGCGTTCGGGTAAGGGCTAGCGTTAGGGTTAAGAGATAGGGTTAGGTTTAATGCTTAGGATTAGGGTTAGGGTTTGGGGTTAAAGTAAGTGTTAGGGGTTAGGTTTAAGGATGAAAGGTTACTGTTATTTTTAGCTGTAGTGTTAGGGTTACGGAAAAGGGATCCCATTAGCATTAAGGGTCTTCCTTACTGTAGGGTTAAGGGTTAGGCTTAGAGTTAAAGGTTAAGGTTAGGGTCAGTGTTAAGATTTAGGGTGAGGGTTAACGGTTAGGGTAAAGGTTAAGCGTTAGGGTTAGGGATTAGTGATTAGGGTTTTTGGTTAGTGTTAGGGTTAGCGGTTAGGAGTTAGTGTTTTATGAAGGGGTATGGTTAGAATTAGGATTGGGGTTAGAGTTAGGGTGAGGTATAGGGGTTAGGTTTAGGGGTTAGTTTTAGGGTAAAAGGATAGCATTAGGGTTACGGGTTGGGCTTAGGTTTAGGCTTAAAGTTTACTGCTAGGGTTAGGGATAGGGTTCAGGCTTAGCTTTAGGGGTTCTGCTTAGGGTTAGGTGTTAGGTTAGTGTCAGGGTTAGGTCTAGTCGTGAGGGCAAGGTTCAGGGTTATCTTTAAGAGCTAGGATTAGGTTTAATGGTTAGGATTAGGATTAGGGTTATGGGTTAGGGTAAGTCTTAGGGGTTAGGGTGCAGGGTTAGGGTTTTTGTTAGGCATAGCGTTGGGGTTAGAAGTAAGGGTTACTGTCAGTGTTAGGGTTGTAGGTAGGGTTACGGTTAGGGTTAGCGGTTTAGAATTAGGGTTAGGGATTAGGTGTCACAGTGATGACTAGGAGATAGGGTTAGAATTATGGGATAGGGGTTGTTCTCAGGAAATGGGTTATGCATTAACCTTAGGATAAGAGGTTAAAGTTAGGCGCACGGTGAAGTTTACGTGTTAAGGGGAGAAATAGGAACAGGGTTGGGTGTTATGTTCAGGGTTAGGGTTATCTGTTAAAGGTATTGTTTATGCTTAGCGCACGGGCCCTGTCTGCATTAGGCGGGCGGGGGGGAGTTTAGGGGGCTGGGATTGTACCCGGGAACCCACTCTATCATACTCTGGGTATGGGTCCGTGGGTTTCATAAAGGACACAGTGGTAGAGCCTCCTTTCACGCATGGCATGGGAGGATGGCAGGCTTTCTAAACTCTAAGAACGCAAGAAGTCTGAGAATTAGATTTAGGGTTAGGATTATGGTTAGGGTTAAGGATGAAGTTTAGTGTTAGGGTGAGGGCTTAGGGTTAGGGCTTAGGGTTAGGGTTAAATGTTACTCTTAGGTTTAACGGTTACACTTTGGTTTAGGGTTGAAGTTTACGGTTAGGGTTAAGATGAGGGGTTAGGGTTTGGTACAGGGTTAGGGTTAAGTGTTAGGTTTAGGGTTGAAGATTAGGATTAGGGTTAGGATTAAAGGTTAGCGTGAGAGTTAACGCTTAGCATTAAGGTTAAGAGTTAGGGATTAGGGTTAGGTTTAGGGTTCGTTTTAGGGTTAGAGTTATGTGCTATGGTTTGTGTTAGAGGTTAAGGTTAGGTTTACTGGTCACGGTTAGGGTTACATTTAGGGGTTTGCGTTAGGGTTAGGGTTAAGGCATAGGATTAGGGTTAAGTGTTGGGCTTAGGGTTAGGGTTTAGTGTTAGTGTTATCATTAAGGATTAGGGGTAGGGTCAGGGTTAAATGCTTGGGTGCGGGTAATGGTTAGGGTCAGGGTTAAGGTTCACGGATAGGGTTAGTGTTAAGGGTTACGGGCAGGTTTAGGGTTCAGGGTTAGAGTTAGCATTAGGGCTTAAGGTTAGGATTAGGCGGTAGGTTCGATTTAGGGTTAGATCTAGGCGTTAGGGTACGGGCTAGCGTTAGGGTTAAGAGATAGGGTTAGGTTTAATGCTTAGGATTAGGGTTAGGATTTGGGGTTAAAGTAAGTGTTAGGGGTTAGGTTTAAGGATCCAAGGTTAGGGTTATTTTTAGCTGTAGTGTTAGGGTTAGGGATAAGGGATTCCATTAGCATTAAGGGTCTTCCTTACTGTAGGCTTAAGGGTTAGGCTTAGAGTTAAAGGTTAAGGTTAGGGTCAGTGTTTAGATTTAGGGTGAGCGTTCACGGTTAGGGTAAAGGTTAAGTGTTAGGGTTTTTGGATTAGTGATTAGGGTTTTTGGTTAGTGTTAGGTTAGCGGTTAGTGTTTTATGAAGGGGTATGGTTAGAATTAGGATTGGGGTTAGAGTTAGGGTAAGGTATAGGGGTTAGGTTTAGGGGTTAGTTTTAGGGTAAAAGGATAGGACTAGGGTTACGGGTTGGGCTTAGGTTTATGGTTAAAGTTTACTGCTAGGGTTAGGGATAGGGTTCAGGGTTAGCTTTAGGGGTTCTGGTGAGGGTTAAGTGTTAGGTTAGTGTCAGGGTTAGGTCTAGTCGTGAGGGTAAGGTTTAGGGTTAGCTTTAAGAGCTAGGGTTAGGTTTAATGGTTAGGATTAGGATTAGGGTTAAGGGTTAGGGTAAGGCTTAGGGGTTAGGGTGAAGGGTTAGGGTGAAGGGTTAGGGTTTTTGTTAGGCATAGCGTTGGGGTTAGAAGTAAGGGTTACTGACAGTGTTAGGGTTGTAGGTAGGGTTACGGTTAGGGTTAGCGGTTTAGAATTAGGGTTAGGGATTAGGTGTCACAGTGATGACTAGGAGATAGGGTTAGAATTATGGGATAGCGGTTGTTCTCAGGAAATGGTTTATGCATTAACGTTAGGATAAGAGGTTAAAGTTAGGCTCAGGGGGAGGTTTACATGTTAAGGGGAGAAATAGGAACAGGGTTGGGTGTTATGTTCAGGGTTAGGGTTATCTGTTAAAGGTATTGTTTTTGCTTAGCGCACGGGCCCTGTCTGCATTAGGCGGGCGGGGGGAGTTTAGGGGGCTGGGATTGTACCCGGGAACCCACTCTATCATACTCTGGGTATGGGCCCGTGGGTTTCATGCAGGACCCAGTGGTAGAGCCTCCTTTCACGCATGGCATGGGAGGATTGCAGGCTTTCTAAACTCTAAGAAAGTAAGAAGTCTGAGAATGAGATTTAGGGTTGGATTATGGTTAGGGTTAAGGATGAAGTTTAGTGTTAGGGTGAGGGCTTAGGCTTAGGTATTAGGGTTAGGGTTAAAGGTTACTCTTAGGTTTAACGGTTACACTTTGGTTTAGGGTTGAGGTTTACGATTAGGGTTAAGATGCGGGGTTAGGTTATGGTACAGGGTTAGGGTTAAGTGTTAGGTTTAGGGTTGAAGATTAGGATTAGGGTTAGGATTAAAGGTTAGCGTGAGAGTTAACGCTTAGGGTTAAGGTTAAGAGTTAGGGTTTAGGGTTAGGGTTAGGGATAGGGATAGTTTTAGTTAGTTTAGTGCTATGGTTTGTGTTAGAGGTTAGGGTTAGGTTTACTGGTCACGGTTAGGGTTACGTTTAGGGGTTAGCATTAGGGTTAGGGTTAAGGGATAGGATTAGGGATAAGTGTTGGGCTTAGGGTTAGGGTTTAGTGTTAGGGTTATCATTAAGGATTAGGGGTAGGGTCAGGGTTAAATGCTTTGTTGCGGGTAATGTTTAGGGTCAGGGTTAAGGTTGACGGATAGGGTTAGTGTTAAGGGTTACGGGTAGGTTTAGGGTTCAGGGTTAGTGTTAGCATTAGGGCTTATGGTTAGGATTAGGCGGTAGGTTAGATTTAGGGTTAGATCTAGGCGTTCGGGTAAGGGCTAGCGTTAGGGTTAAGAGATAGGGTTAGGTTTAATGCTTAGGATTAGGGTTAGGGTTTGGGGTTAAAGTAAGTGTTAGGGGTTAGGTTTAAGGATCAAAGGTTAAAGTTATTTTTAGCTGTAGTGTTAGGGTTAGGGATAAGGGATCCCATTAGCATTAAGGGTCTTCCTTACTGTAGGGTTAAGGGTTAGGCTTAGAGTTAAAGGTTAAGGTTAGGGTCAGTGTTAAGATTTGGGGTGAGGGTTAACGGTTAGGGTAAAGGTTAAGCGTTAGGGTTAGGGATTAGTGATTAGTGTTTTTGGTTAGTGTTAGGGTTAGCGGTTAGGAGTTAGTGTTTTATGAAGGGGTATGGTTAGAATTAGGATTGGGGTTAGAGTTAGGGTCAGGTATAGTGGTTAGGTTTAGGGTAAAAGGATAGGATTAGGGTTACGGGTTGGGCTTAGGTTTAGGGTTAAAGTTTACAGCTAGGGTTAGGTATAGGGTTCAGGGTTAGCTTTAGGGGTCTGGTTAGTGTCAGGTGTTAGGTTAGTGTCAGGGTTAGGTCTAGTCGTGAGGGTAAGGTTTAGGGTTAGCTTTAAGAGCTAGGGTTAGGTTTAATGGTTAGGATTAGGATTAGGGTTAAGGTTTAGGGTAAGGCTTAGGGGTTAGGGTGAAAGGTTAGGGTCAAGGGTTAGGGTTTTTGTTAGGCATAGCGTTGGGGTTAGAAGTAAGGGTTACTGTCAGTGTTAGGGTTGTAGGTAGGGTTACGGTTAGGGTTGGCGGTTTAGAATTAGGGTTAGGGATTAGGTGTCACAGTGATGACTAGGAGATAGGGTTAGAATTATGGGATAGGGGTTGTTCTCAGGAAATGTGTTATGCATTAACGTTAGGATAAGAGGTTAAAGTTAGGCGCACGGTGAGGTTTACGTGTTAAGGGGAGAAATAGGAACAGGGTTGGGTGTTATGTTCAGGGTTAGGGTTATCTGTTAAAGGTATTGTTTATGCTTAGCGCACGGGCCCTGTCTGCATTGGGCGGGCGGGGGGAGTTTAGAGGGCTGGGATTGTACCCGGGAACCCACTCTATCATACTCTGGGTATGGGCCCGTGGGTTTCGTGCAGGACGCATTGGTAGAGCCTCCTTTCACGCATGGCATGGGAGGATTGCAGGCTTTCTAAACTCTA
>NW_027182856.1:1107500-1125000 GCF_041146395.1 Eulemur rufifrons | reverse complement strand
GGGGTTAGGGTGAAGGGTTAGGGTCAAGGGTTAGGGTTTTTGTTAGGCATAGCGTTGGGGTTAGAAGTAAGGGTTACTGTCAGTGTTAGGGTTGTAGATAGGGTTACGGTTAGGGTATCGGTTTAGAATTAGGGTTAGGGATTAGGTGTCACAGTGATGACTAGGAGATAGGGTTAGAATTATGGGATAGGGGTTTTTCTCAGGAAATGGGTTATGCATTAACGTTAGGATAAGAGGTTAAAGTTAGGCGCACGGTGAGGTTTACGTGTTAAGGGGAGAAATAGGAACAGGGTTGGGTGTTATGTTCAGGGTTAGGGTTATCTGTTAAAGGTATTGTTTATGCTTAGCGCACGGGCCCTGTCTGCATTAGGCGGGCGGGGGGAGTTTAGGGGGCTGGGATTGTACCAGGGAACCCACTCTGTCATACTCTGGGTATGGGCCCGTGGGTTTCATGCAGGACACAGTGGTAGAGCCTCCTTTCACCCATGGCATGGGAGGATTGCAGGCTTTCTAAACTCTAAGAAAGCAAGAAGTCTGAGAATGAGATTTAGGGTTGCATTATGGTTAGGGTTAAGGATGAAGTTTAGTGTTAGGGTGAGGGCTTAGGGTTAGGGATTAGGGTTAGGGTTAAAGATTACTCTTAGGTTTAACGGTTACACTTTGGTTTAGGGTTTGAGGTTTACGGTTAGGGTTAAGATGAGGGGTTAGGGTTAGGTACAGGGTTAGGGTTAAGTGTTAGGTTTAGGGTTGAAGATTAGGATTAGGGTTAGGATTAAAGGTTAGGGTTAGGGTTAGGGTTAGGGTTAGGGTTAGAGTTATGTGCTATGGTTTGTGTTAGGGGTTAGGGTTAGGTTTACTGTTCACGGTTAGGGTTGGGTTTAGGGGTTAGCATTAGGGTTAGGGATTAGGTTTAGGGTAAGGGTCTAGAGTTAATGTTGGGCTTTAGGCTCGGGGCTTAGGTTCAGGGTCAGGGGTTAGCGTTGGTGGTAGGGCTTAGCTTTAGCGGTCAGTTTAAGGGCACAGGACCTGGTTAATCTATGGTGAGAGGGGTGCAGTCGGAGTCACCACGAAAGCACAACATCATTCCCTGGGCCTTGGGACAGGACCTCCATGCAGGACTCACGCGGAGCCTCATCTCACACATGGCATGGCTGTATTGTAGGCTTGCTTCACTCTGGAAATGGAAGTAGTGTGAGAATTATGGTTGGGGTTGGGGTTAGGGTTTTTCGTGTTAGGGGTTAGGTTTTGAGTCAGGGTTAGGTGCTAGGCATTAGTGGTTAGGGTTAGAGTTAGTGTTAGGGGTAAAGTGTTAAGTCTGGGTTAGGGGGCCAGGGTAAGGTTTAGGATTGGAGTTAGCGTTAGGGTTAGGTGTTAGGGTTAAGGGATAGGGTTAGGATTCAGGGTGAGGGTTAGAGGGTTAACAGTTGGGGTTAGGCTTAGGGGTTAGGGATAGTGTTAGGGTTAAGGGTTAGGAGCTTGGTTCAGTTTTAAGGTTAGCATTAGGGGTTGGGGTTAGTGTTAACTGTAGGTCAGTGTTGGGGTTAGATCTCTAGGCATTAGGGTAAAGGTTAGGGTTAGGGTTAAGAGTTAGGGTTCTGTTTAATGGTTGGGATTGGGAATAGGGTTAAGGGTTAGGGTTAAGGTTAGGGGCTATGACGAAGGATCAACGGTTAGGGTTACTTTTAGGCGTAGGGTTAGGGTAAGGGGTTAGGGTTAGTGTTAGTTTTGTTGGTCGGGTTAAGGTTAGGGTTGGCGTTTCAGAATTAGGGATTAGGTGTTACGGTTATAGCTAGGAGTTAGGGTTATAATGACGGTATAGGGCTTGTTCTCAGGGTGTCATGCATTAACGTTAAGATATGGGGTTAAAGTTAGGGTTATGGTGAGGTTTACCTGTTAAGGTGAGCAGTAGGATCAGGGTCAGGTGTTATGTTGTGGGTTAGGCATATGGGTGAGGCGTAGGGTTTATGCTTAGCACACGGGCCCTGTCTGCACTAGGCGGGCGGGGGAGTTTAGGGGGCTGGGATTGTACCCGGGAACCCACTGTATCATACTCTGGGTATGGGCCCGTGGGTTTCATGCAGGACACAGTGGTAGAGCCTCATTTCACGCATTGCATGGGAGGATTGCAGGCTTTCTAAACTCTAAGAAAGCAAGAAGTCTGAGAATTAGATTTAGGGTTAGGATTATGGTTAGGGTTAAGGATGAAGTTTAGTGTTAGGGTGAGGGCTTAAGGTTAGGGATTAGGGTTAGGGTTAAAGGTTACTCTTAGGTTTAACGGTTACAGTTCGGTTTAGGGTTGAGGTTTACGGTTAGGGTTAAGATGAGGGGTTAGGGTTTGGTAGACGTTTAGGGTTAAGTGTTAGGTTTAGGGTTGAAGATTAGGATTAGGGTTAGGATTAAAGTTTAGCGTGAGAGTTAATGCTTAGGGTTAAGGTTAAGAGTTAGGGTTTACGGTTAGGCTTAGGGTTAGATTTAGGGTTAGAGTTATGTGCTATGGTTTGTGTTAGGGGTTAGGGTTAGGTTTACTGTTCACGGTTAGGGTTGGGTTTAGGGGTTAGCATTAGGGTTAGGGATTAGGTTTAGGGTAAGGGTCTAGAGTTAATGTTGGGCTTTAGGCTCGTGGCTTAGGTTCAGGGTCAGGGGTTAGCGTTGGTGTTAGGGCTTAGCTTTAGCTGTCAGTTTAAGGGCACAGGACCTGGTTAATCTACGGTGAGAGGGGTGCGGTCGGAGTCACCATGAAAGCACAACATCATTCCCTGGGCCTTGGGACAGGACCTCCATGCAGGACTCAGGCGGAGCCTCTTCTCACACATGGCATGGCTGTATTGTAGGCTTGCTTCACTCTGGGAATGGAAGTAGTGTGAGAATTATGGTTGGGGTTGGGGTTAGGGTTTTTCGTGTTAGGGGTTAGGTTTCGAGTCAGGGTTAGGTGCTAGGGATTAGTGGTTAGGGTTAGAGTTAGTGTTAGGGGTAAGGTGTTAAGTCTGGGTTAGGGGGCCAGGGTAAGGTTTAGGGTTGGAGTTAGCGTTAGGGTTAGGGGTTAGGGTTAAGGGATAGGGTTAGGATTCAGGGTGTGGGGTAGAGGGTTAGCAGTTGGGGTTAGGCCTAGGGGTTAGGGATATTGTTAGGGTTAAGGGTTAGGAGCTTGGTTCAGGTTTAAGGTTAGCATTAGGGGTTGGGGTTAGTGTTAACTGTATGTCAGTGTTGGGGTTAGATCTCTAGGCATTAGGGTAAAGGTTAGGGTTAGGGTTAAGGGTTAGGGTTCTGTTTAATGGTTAGGATTGGAAATAGGGTTAAGGGTTAGGGTTAAGGTTAGGGGTTATGACTAAGGATCAACGGTTAGGGTTACTTTTAGGCGTAGGGTTAGGGTAAGGGGTTAGGGTTAGTGTTAATGTTGTTGGTCGGGTTAAGGTTAGGGTTGGCGTTTCAGAATTAGGGATTAGGTGTTACGGTTATAGCTAGGAGTTAGGGTTATAATGACAGTATAGGGCTTGTTCTCAGGGTGTCATGCATTAACGTTAAGATATGGGGTTAAAGTTAGGGTTATGGTGAGTTTTACCTGTTAAGGTGAGCAGTAGGTTCAGGGTTAGGTGTTATGTTGTGGGTTAGGCTTATGGGTGAGGGGTAGGGTTTATGCTTAGGTCACGGGCCCTGTATGCCCTAGGAGGCAAAGTTAGGTGTCTGGGATGGTCGCTGGGAACCCACTCTACCACACGCAGTGTATGGGCCTCTGGGTTTCATGCAGTACACTGTGGCAGAGCCTCCTTTCACGCATGGCGTGGGAGGATTGCAGGCTTTCTAAACTCTAAGAAAGTAAGAAGTCTGAGAATTAGATTTAGGGTTAGGGTTAGGGTTAGAGTTAAGGGATAGGATGAGGGTTAAGTGTTGGGCTTAGGGTTAGGGTTTAGTGTTAGGGTTATCATTAAGGATTAGGGTTAGGGTCAGGGTTAAATGCTTGGGTGCGGGTAATGGTTAGGGTCAGGGTTAAGGTTTACAGATAGGGTTCGTGTTAAGGGTTACGGGGTAGGTTTAGGGTTCAGGGTTAGCGTTAGCATTATTGCTTAAGGTTAGGATTAGGCGGGAGGTTAGATTTAGGGTTAGATCTAGGCGTTAGGGTAAGGGCTAGGGTTAGGGTTAACAGATAGGGTTAGGTTTAATGCTTAGGATTAGGGTTAGGACTTGGGGTTAAAGTAAGTGTTGGAGGTTAGGTTTAAGGATCAAAGGTTAGGGTTATTTTTAGCTGTAGTGTTAGGGTTAGGGATAAGGGATACCATTAGCATTAAGGGTCTTCCTTACTGTAGGGTTAGGGGTTAGACTTAGAGTTAAAGGTTAAGGTTAGGGTCAGTGTTAAGAATTAGGGTGAGGGTTAACGGTTAGGGTAAAGGTTAAGCGTTAGAGTTAAGGATTAGCGATTAGGGTTTTTGGTTAGTGTTAGGGTTAGCGGTTAGGAGTTCGTGTTTTATCAAGGGGTATGGTTAGATTTAGGATTCGGGTTAGAGTTAGGGTTAGGTATAGGGGTTAGGTTTAGGGGTTAGTTTTAGGGTAAAAGGATAGGATTAGGGTTATGGGTTGGGCTTAGGTTTAGGGTTAAAGTTTACTGCTAGGGTTAGGGATAGGGTTCAGGGTTAGCTTTAGGGGTTCTGGTTAGGATTAGGTTTTAGGTTAGTGTCAGGGTTAGGTCTAGTCGTGAGGGTAAGGTTTAGGGTTAGCTTTAAGAGCTAGGGTTAAGTTTAATGGTTAGGATTAGGATTAGGGTTAAGGGTTAGCGTAAGGCTTAGGGGTTTGGGTGAAGGGTTAGGGTTTTTGTTAGGCATAGCGTTGGGGTTAGAAGTAAGAGTTACTGTCAGTGTTAGGGTTGTAGGTAGGGTTCCGGTTAGGGTTAGCGGTTTAGAATTAGGGTTAGGGATTAGGTGTTCCAGTGATGACTAGGAGATAGGGTTAGAATTATGGGATAGGGGTTGTTCTCAGGGAATGGGTTATGCATTAACGTCAGGATAAGAGGTTAAAGTTAGGCGCACGGTGAGGTTTACGTGTTAAGGGGAGAAATAGGAACAGGGTTGGGTGTTATGTTCAGCGTTAGGGTTATCTGTTAAAGGTATTGTTTATGCTTAGCGCATGGGCCCTGTCTGCATTAGGCTGGCGGGGGGAGTTTAGGGGGCTGGGATTGTACCCGGGAACCCACTCTATCATACTCTGGGTATGGGCCCGTGGGTTTCATGCAGGACACAGTGGTAGAGCCTCCTTTCACGCATGGCATGGGAGGATTGCAGGCTTTCTAAACTCTAAGAAAGCAAGAAGTCTGAGAATTAGATTTAGGGTTGGATTCTGGTTAGGGTTAAGGATGAAGTTTTGTGTTAGGGTGAGGGCTTAGGGTTAGGTATTAGGCTTAGAGTTAAAGATTACTCTTAGGTTTAACGGTTACACTTTGGTTTAGGGTTGAGGTTTACGGTTAGGGTTAAGATGAGCGGTTAGGGTTTGGTACAGGGTTAGGGTTAAGTGTTAGGTTTAGGGTTGAAGATTAGGATTAGGGTTAGGATTAAAGGTTAGCGTGAGAGTTAACGCCTAGGTTTAAGCTTAAGAGTTAGGGGTTAGGGTTAGGGTTAGTGTTAGGGTTAGTTTTAGGGTTAGAGTTATGTGCTATGATTTGTGTTAGAGGTTAGGGTTAGGTTTACTGGGCATGGATAGGGTTACGTTTAGGGGTTAGCATTAGGGTTAGGGTTAGGGTTAAGGGATAGGATTAGGGTTAAGTTTTGGGCTTAGGGTTAGGGTTTAGTCTTAGGGTTAGCATTAAGGATTAGGGTTAGGGTCAGGGTTAAATGCTTGGGTGCGGGTAATGGTTAGGGTCAGGGTTAAGGTTCACGGATAGGGTTAGTGTTAATGGTTACGGGTAGGTTTAGGGTTCAGGGTTAGAGTTAGCATTAGGGCTTAAGGTTAGGATTAGGCGGTAGGTTAGATTTAGGGTTAGATCTAGGCGTTAGGGTAAGGGCTAGCGTTAGGGTTAAGAGATAGGGTTAGGTTTAATGCTTATTATTAGGGTTAGGGTTTGGGGTTAAAGTAAGTGTTAGGGGTTAGGTTTCAGGATCAAAGGTTAGGGTTATATTTAGCTGTAGTGTTAGGGTTAGGGATAAGGGATCCCATTAGCATAAAGGGTCTTCCTTACTGTAGGATTAAGGGATAGGCTTAGAGTTAAAGGTGAAGGTTAGGGTCAGTGTTAAGATTTAGGGTGAGGGTTAACAGTTAGGGTAAAGGTTAAGCGTTAGGGTTAGGGATTAGTGATTAGGGTTTTTGGTTAGTGTTAGGGTTAGCGGTTAGGAGTTAGTGTTTTATGAAGGGGTATGGTTAGAATTAGGATTGGGGTTAGAGTTAGCGTGAGGTGTAGGGGTTAGGTTTAGGGGTTAGTTTTAGGGTAAAAGGATAGGATTAGGGTTACTGGTTGGGCTTAGGTTTAGGGTTAAAGTTTACTGCTAGGGTTAGGGATAGGGTTCAGGGTTAGCTTTAGGGGTTCTGGTTAGGGTTAGGTGTTAGGTTAGTGTCAGGGTTAGGTCTAGTCGTGAGGGTAAGGTTTAGGGTTAGCTTTAAGAGCTAGGGTTAGGTTTAATGGTTAGGATTAGGATTAGGGTTAAGGGTTAGGGTAAGGCTTAGGGGTTAGGGTGAAGGGTTAGGGTCAAGGGTTAGGGTTTTTGTTAGGCATAGCTTTGGGGTTAGAAGTAAGGGTTACTGTCAGTGTTAGGGTTGTAGGTAGGGTTACGGTTAGGGTTAGCGGTTTAGAATTAGGGTTAGGGATTAGGTGTCACAGTGATGACTAGGAGATAGGGTTAGAATTATGGGATAGGGGTTGTTCTCAAGAAATGGGTTATGCATTAACGTTAGGATAAGAGGTTAAAGTTAGGCACACGGTGAGGTTTACGTGTTAAGGGGAGAAATAGGAACAGGGTTGGGTGTTATGTTCAGGGTTAGGGTTATCTGTTAAAGGTATTGTTTATGCTTAGCGCACGGGCCCTGTCTGCATTAGGCGGGCGGGGGGAGTTTAGGGGGCTGGGATTGTACCCGGGAACCCACTCTATCATACTCTGGGTATGGGCCCGTGGGTTTCATGCAGGACACAGTGGTAGAGCCTCCTTTCACGCATGGCATGGGAGGATTGCAGGCTTTCTAAACTCTAAGAAAGCAAGAAGTCTGAGAATTAGATTTAGGGTTAGGATTATGGTTAGGATTAAGGATTAAGTTTAGTGTTAGGGTGAGGGCTTAGGGTTAGGGATTAGGGTTAGGGTTAAAGGTTACTCTTAGGTTTAACGGTTCCACTGGGGTTTACGGTTGAGGTTTACGGTTAGGGTTAAGATGAGGGGTTAGGGTTTGGTACAGCGTTAGAGTTAAGTATTAGGTTTAGTGTTGAAGATTAGGATTAGGGTTAGGATTAAAGTTTAGCGTGAGAGTTAACGCTTAGGGTTAAGGTTAAGAGTTAGGGTTTAGGGTTAAGTTTAGGGTTAGTGTTAGTTTTAGGGTTAGAGTTATGTGCTATGGTTTGTGTTAGCGGTTAGGGTTAGGTTTACTGGTGACGGTTAGGGTTACGTTTAGGGGTTAGCATTAGGGTTAGGGTTAGGGTTAAGGGATAGGATTAGGGTTAAGTGTTGGGCTTAGGGTTAGGGTTTAGTATTAGGGTTAGCATTAAGGATTAGGGTTAGGGTCAGGGTTAAATGCTTGGGTGCGGGTAATGGTTAGGGTCAGGGTTAAGGTTCACGGAGAGGTTAGTGTTAAGGGTTACGGGTAGGTTTAGGGTTCAGGGTTAGAGTTAGCATTAGGGCTTAAGGTTAGGATTAGCTGGTAGGTTAGATTTAGGGTTAGATCTAGGCGTTAGGGTAAGGGCTAGCGTTAGGGTTAAGAGATAGGGTTAGGTTTAATGCTTAGGATTAGGGTTGGGGTTTGGGGTTAAAGTAAGTGTTAGTGGTTAGGTTTAAGGATCAAAGGTTAGGGTTATTTTTAGCTGTAGTGTTAGGGTTAGGGATAAGGGATCCCATTAGCATTAAGGGTCTTCCTTACTGTAGGATTAAGGGTTAGGCTTAGAGTTAAAGGTTAAGGTTAGGGTCAGTGTTAAGATTTAGGGTGAGGGTTAACAGTTAGGGTAAAGGTTAAGCGTTAGGGTTAGGGATTAGTGATTAGGGTTTTTGGTTAGTGTTAGGGTTAGAGGTTAGGAGTTAGTGTTTTATGAAGGGGTATGGTTAGAATTAGGATTGGGGTTAGAGTTAGGGTGAGGTTAGGGGTTAGGTTTAGGGGTTAGTTTTAGGGTAAAAGGATAGGATTAGGGTTACGGGTTGGGTTTAGGTTTAGGGTTAAAGTTTACTGCTAGGGTTAGGGATAGGGTTCAGGGATAGCTTTAGGGGTTCTGGTTAGGGTTAGGTGTTAGGTTAGTGTCAGGGTTAGGTCTAGTCGTGAGGGTAAGGTTTAGGGTTAGCTTTAAGAGCTAGGGTTAGGTTTAATGGTTAGGATTAGGATTACGGTTAAGGGTTAGGGTAAGGCTTAGGGGTTAGGGTGAAGGGATAGGGTCAAGGGTTAGGGTTTTTGTTAGTGTCAGGAGTTAGGGGTTAGGGTTAGGGTTAGGGGTTAGGGTTAGGGTTAGGGGTTAGGGTTAGGGTTGGGGTTGGGGTTAGGGTTAGGTTTAGGGGTTGGGGTTAGGGTTAGGGGTTAGGGTTAGGGTTAGGGTTGGGTTAGGGTTAGGGTTAGGGTAGGGGTAGGGGTAGGGGTAGGGATAGGGGTTAGGTTTAGGGTTAGGGTTGGGGTTGGGGTCGGGGTTAGGGGTTAGGGTTAGGGTTAGGGGTTAGGGTTAGGGTTAGGGTTAGGGTCAGGGTTCAGGTTAGGGGTTAGGGTTAGGGGTTAGGGTTAGGGTTAGGGTCAGGGTCAGGGGTTAGGGTTAGGGTTAGGGGTTAGGGTTAGGGTTAGGAGTTAGGGGTTAGGGTTAGGGTCAGGGTCAGGGTCAGGGGTTAGGGTTAGGGGTTAGGGTTACGGTTAGGGTTTAGGGGTTAGGGTTAGGGGTTAGGGTAAGGATTAGGGGTTAGGGTTAGGGTTAGGGTTAGGGCTCGGGCTAGGGCTAGGCCTAGGGTTAGGGTTAGGGGTTAGGGTTAGAGCTAGGGCTAGGGCTAGGGGTTAGGGTTAGGGTTAGGGGTTAGGGGTTAAGGTTAGTGTTAGGGGTTAGGTTAGGGTTAGGGGTAGGGTTAGGGTTAGGGGTTAGGGTTAGGGGTTAGGGTTAGGGTTGGGTTAGGGTTAGGGTTAGTGGTTAGGGCTAGGGATAGGGCTAGTAGTTAGGTTTAGGGTTAGGGGTTAGGGTTAGGGTTAAGGGTTAGGGTTAGGGTTAGGGGTTAGGGTTAGGGTTAGGGGTTAGGGTTAGGGTTGGGCTTGGGGTTGGTTTAGGGGTTAGGGTTAGGGTTAGGGGTTATGTTTAGGGTTAGGGGTTAGGGTTACGGTTAGGGTTAGGGTAAAGGGTTAGGGTCAAGGGTTAGGGTTTTTGTTAGGCATAGCGTTGGGGTTAGAAGTAAGGGTTACTGTCAGTGTCAGGGTTGTAGGTAGGGTTACGGTTAGGGTTAGCGGTTTAGAATTAGGGTTAGGGATTAGGTGTCACAGTGATGACTAGGAGATAGGGTTAGAATTATGGGATAGGGGTTGTTCTCAGGAAATGGGTTATGCATTAACGTTAGGATAAGAGGTTAAAGTTAGGCGCACGGTGAGGTTTACGTTTTAAGGGGAGAAATAGGAACAGGGTTGGGTGTTATGTTCAGGGTTAGGGTTATCTGTTAAAGGTATTGTTTATGCTTAGCGCACGGGCCCTGTCTGCATTGGGCGGGCGGGGGGAGTTTAGGGGGCTGGGATTGTACCCGGGAACCCACTCTATCATACTCTGGGTATGAGCCCGTGGGTTTCATGCAGGACGCAGAGGTAGAGCCTCCTTTCACGCATGGCATGGGAGGATTGCAGGCTTTCTAAACTCTAAGAAAGCAAGAAGTCTGAGAATTAGATTTAGGGTTAGGATTATGGTTAGGGTTAAGGATGAAATTTAGTGTTAGGGTGAGGGCTTAGGGTTAGGGATTAGGGTTAGGGTTAAAGGTTACTCTTAGGTTTAATGGTTACACTTTGGTATAGGGTTGAGGTTTACCGTTAGGGTTAAGATGAGGGGTTAGGGTTTGGTACAGGGTTAGGGTTAAGTGTTAGGTTTAGGGTTGAAGATTAGGATTAGGGTTAGGATTAAAGGTTAGCGTGAGAGTTAACGCTTAGGGTTAAGGTTAAGGGTTAGGGTTTAGGGTTAGGGTTAGGGTTAGGGTTAGTTTTAGGGTTAGAGTTATGTGCTACGCTTTGTGTTAGAGGTTAGGGTTAGGTTTACTGGTCACGGTTAGGGTTACGTTTAGAGGGTAGCATTAGGGTTAGGGTTAGGGTTAAGGGATAGGATTAGGGATAAGTGTTGGGCTTAGGGTTAGGGTTTAGTGTTAGGGTTAGCATTAAGGATTAGGGTTAGGGTCAGGGTTAAATGCTTGGGTGCGGGTAATGGTTAGGGTCAGGGTTAAGGTTCACGGATAGGGTTAGTGTTAAGGGTTACGGGTAGGTTTAGGGTTCAGGGTTAGAGTTAGCATTAGGGCTTAAGGTTAGGATTAGGCGGTAGGTTAGACTTAGGGTTAGATCTAGGCATTATGGTAAGGGCTAGCGTTAGGGTTAAGAGATAGGGTTAGGTTTAATGCTTAGGATTAGGGTTAGGGTTTGGGGTTAAAGTAAGTGTTAGGGGTTAGGTTTCAGGATCCAAGGTTAGGGTTATTTTTAGCTGTAGTGTTAGGGTTAGGGATAAGGGATCCCATTAGCATTAAGGGTCTTCCTTACTGTAGGATTAAGGGTTAGGCTTAGAGTTAAAGGTTAAGGTTAGGGTCAGTGTTGAGATTTAGGGTGAGGGTTAACAGTTAGGGTAAAGGTTAAGCGTTAGGGTTAGGGATTAGTGATTAGGGTTTATGGTTAGTGTTAGGGTTAGCGGTTAGGAGTTACTGTTTTATGAAGGGGTATGGTTAGAATTAGGAATGGGGTTAGATTTAGGGTGAGGTTTAGGTGTTAGGTTTAGTTGTTAGTTTTAGGGTAAAAGGATAGGATTAGGGTTACGGGTTGGGCTTAGGTTTAGGGTTAAAGTTTACTGCTAGGGTTAGGGATAGGGTTCAGGGTTAGCTTTAGGGGTTCTGGTTAGGGTTAGGTGTTAGGTTAGTGTCAGCGTTAGGTCTAGTCGTGAGGGTAAGGTTTAGGGTTAGCTTTAAGAGCTAGGGTTAGGTTTAATGGTTAGGATTAGGATTAGGGTTAAGGGTTAGGGTAAGGCTTAGGGGTTAGGGTGAAGGGTTAGGGTCAAGGGTTAGGGTTTTTGTTAGGCATAGCGTTGGGGTTAGAAGTAAGGGTTACTGTCAGTGTTAGGGTTGTAGATAGGGTTACGGTTAGGGTATCGGTTTAGAATTAGGGTTAGGGATTAGGTGTCACAGTGATGACTAGGAGATAGGGTTAGAATTATGGGATAGGGGTTGTTCTCAGGAAATGGGTTATGCATTAACGTTAGGATAAGAGGTTAAAGTTAGGCGCACGGTGAGGTTTACGTGTTAAGGGGAGAAATAGGAACAGGGTTGGGTGTTATGTTCAGGGTTAGGGTTATCTGTTAAAGGTATTGTTTATGCTTAGCGCACGGGCCCTGTCTGCATTAGGCGGGCGGGGGGAGTTTAGGGGGCTGGGATTGTACCAGGGAACCCACTCTGTCATACTCTGGGTATGGGCCCGTGGGTTTCATGCAGGACACAGTGGTAGAGCCTCCTTTCACCCATGGCATGGGAGGATTGCAGGCTTTCTAAACTCTAAGAAAGCAAGAAGTCTGAGAATGAGATTTAGGGTTGCATTATGGTTAGGGTTAAGGATGAAGTTTAGTGTTAGGGTGAGGGCTTAGGGTTAGGGATTAGGGTTAGGGTTAAAGATTACTCTTAGGTTTAACGGTTACACTTTGGTTTAGGGTTTGAGGTTTACGGTTAGGGTTAAGATGAGGGGTTAGGGTTAGGTACAGGGTTAGGGTTAAGTGTTAGGTTTAGGGTTGAAGATTAGGATTAGGGTTAGGATTAAAGGTTAGGGTTAGGGTTAGGGTTAGGGTTAGGGTTAGAGTTATGTGCTATGGTTTGTGTTAGGGGTTAGGGTTAGGTTTACTGTTCACGGTTAGGGTTGGGTTTAGGGGTTAGCATTAGGGTTAGGGATTAGGTTTAGGGTAAGGGTCTAGAGTTAATGTTGGGCTTTAGGCTCGGGGCTTAGGTTCAGGGTCAGGGGTTAGCGTTGGTGGTAGGGCTTAGCTTTAGCGGTCAGTTTAAGGGCACAGGACCTGGTTAATCTATGGTGAGAGGGGTGCGGTCGGAGTCACCACGAAAGCACAACATCATTCCCTGGGCCTTGGGACAGGACCTCCATGCAGGACTCACGCGGAGCCTCATCTCACACATGGCATGGCTGTATTGTAGGCTTGCTTCACTCTGGAAATGGAAGTAGTGTGAGAATTATGGTTGGGGTTGGGGTTAGGGTTTTTCGTGTTAGGGGTTAGGTTTTGAGTCAGGGTTAGGTGCTAGGCATTAGTGGTTAGGGTTAGAGTTAGTGTTAGGGGTAAAGTGTTAAGTCTGGGTTAGGGGGCCAGGGTAAGGTTTAGGATTGGAGTTAGCGTTAGGGTTAGGTGTTAGGGTTAAGGGATAGGGTTAGGATTCAGGGTGAGGGTTAGAGGGTTAACAGTTGGGGTTAGGCTTAGGGGTTAGGGATAGTGTTAGGGTTAAGGGTTAGGAGCTTGGTTCAGTTTTAAGGTTAGCATTAGGGGTTGGGGTTAGTGTTAACTGTAGGTCAGTGTTGGGGTTAGATCTCTAGGCATTAGGGTAAAGGTTAGGGTTAGGGTTAAGAGTTAGGGTTCTGTTTAATGGTTGGGATTGGGAATAGGGTTAAGGGTTAGGGTTAAGGTTAGGGGCTATGACGAAGGATCAACGGTTAGGGTTACTTTTAGGCGTAGGGTTAGGGTAAGGGGTTAGGGTTAGTGTTAGTTTTGTTGGTCGGGTTAAGGTTAGGGTTGGCGTTTCAGAATTAGGGATTAGGTGTTACGGTTATAGCTAGGAGTTAGGGTTATAATGACGGTATAGGGCTTGTTCTCAGGGTGTCATGCATTAACGTTAAGATATGGGGTTAAAGTTAGGGTTATGGTGAGGTTTACCTGTTAAGGTGAGCAGTAGGATCAGGGTCAGGTGTTATGTTGTGGGTTAGGCATATGGGTGAGGCGTAGGGTTTATGCTTAGCACACGGGCCCTGTCTGCACTAGGCGGGCGGGGGAGTTTAGGGGGCTGGGATTGTACCCGGGAACCCACTGTATCATACTCTGGGTATGGGCCCGTGGGTTTCATGCAGGACACAGTGGTAGAGCCTCATTTCACGCATTGCATGGGAGGATTGCAGGCTTTCTAAACTCTAAGAAAGCAAGAAGTCTGAGAATTAGATTTAGGGTTAGGATTATGGTTAGGGTTAAGGATGAAGTTTAGTGTTAGGGTGAGGGCTTAAGGTTAGGGATTAGGGTTAGGGTTAAAGGTTACTCTTAGGTTTAACGGTTACAGTTCGGTTTAGGGTTGAGGTTTACGGTTAGGGTTAAGATGAGGGGTTAGGGTTTGGTAGACGTTTAGGGTTAAGTGTTAGGTTTAGGGTTGAAGATTAGGATTAGGGTTAGGATTAAAGTTTAGCGTGAGAGTTAATGCTTAGGGTTAAGGTTAAGAGTTAGGGTTTACGGTTAGGCTTAGGGTTAGATTTAGGGTTAGAGTTATGTGCTATGGTTTGTGTTAGGGGTTAGGGTTAGGTTTACTGTTCACGGTTAGGGTTGGGTTTAGGGGTTAGCATTAGGGTTAGGGATTAGGTTTAGGGTAAGGGTCTAGAGTTAATGTTGGGCTTTAGGCTCGTGGCTTAGGTTCAGGGTCAGGGGTTAGCGTTGGTGTTAGGGCTTAGCTTTAGCTGTCAGTTTAAGGGCACAGGACCTGGTTAATCTACGGTGAGAGGGGTGCGGTCGGAGTCACCATGAAAGCACAACATCATTCCCTGGGCCTTGGGACAGGACCTCCATGCAGGACTCAGGCGGAGCCTCTTCTCACACATGGCATGGCTGTATTGTAGGCTTGCTTCACTCTGGGAATGGAAGTAGTGTGAGAATTATGGTTGGGGTTGGGGTTAGGGTTTTTCGTGTTAGGGGTTAGGTTTCGAGTCAGGGTTAGGTGCTAGGGATTAGTGGTTAGGGTTAGAGTTAGTGTTAGGGGTAAGGTGTTAAGTCTGGGTTAGGGGGCCAGGGTAAGGTTTAGGGTTGGAGTTAGCGTTAGGGTTAGGGGTTAGGGTTAAGGGATAGGGTTAGGATTCAGGGTGTGGGGTAGAGGGTTAGCAGTTGGGGTTAGGCCTAGGGGTTAGGGATATTGTTAGGGTTAAGGGTTAGGAGCTTGGTTCAGGTTTAAGGTTAGCATTAGGGGTTGGGGTTAGTGTTAACTGTATGTCAGTGTTGGGGTTAGATCTCTAGGCATTAGGGTAAAGGTTAGGGTTAGGGTTAAGGGTTAGGGTTCTGTTTAATGGTTAGGATTGGAAATAGGGTTAAGGGTTAGGGTTAAGGTTAGGGGTTATGACTAAGGATCAACGGTTAGGGTTACTTTTAGGCGTAGGGTTAGGGTAAGGGGTTAGGGTTAGTGTTAATGTTGTTGGTCGGGTTAAGGTTAGGGTTGGCGTTTCAGAATTAGGGATTAGGTGTTACGGTTATAGCTAGGAGTTAGGGTTATAATGACAGTATAGGGCTTGTTCTCAGGGTGTCATGCATTAACGTTAAGATATGGGGTTAAAGTTAGGGTTATGGTGAGTTTTACCTGTTAAGGTGAGCAGTAGGTTCAGGGTTAGGTGTTATGTTGTGGGTTAGGCTTATGGGTGAGGGGTAGGGTTTATGCTTAGGTCACGGGCCCTGTATGCCCTAGGAGGCAAAGTTAGGTGTCTGGGATGGTCGCTGGGAACCCACTCTACCACACGCAGTGTATGGGCCTCTGGGTTTCATGCAGTACACTGTGGCAGAGCCTCCTTTCACGCATGGCGTGGGAGGATTGCAGGCTTTCTAAACTCTAAGAAAGTAAGAAGTCTGAGAATTAGATTTAGGGTTAGGGTTAGGGTTAGAGTTAAGGGATAGGATGAGGGTTAAGTGTTGGGCTTAGGGTTAGGGTTTAGTGTTAGGGTTATCATTAAGGATTAGGGTTAGGGTCAGGGTTAAATGCTTGGGTGCGGGTAATGGTTAGGGTCAGGGTTAAGGTTTACAGATAGGGTTCGTGTTAAGGGTTACGGGGTAGGTTTAGGGTTCAGGGTTAGCGTTAGCATTATTGCTTAAGGTTAGGATTAGGCGGGAGGTTAGATTTAGGGTTAGATCTAGGCGTTAGGGTAAGGGCTAGGGTTAGGGTTAACAGATAGGGTTAGGTTTAATGCTTAGGATTAGGGTTAGGACTTGGGGTTAAAGTAAGTGTTGGAGGTTAGGTTTAAGGATCAAAGGTTAGGGTTATTTTTAGCTGTAGTGTTAGGGTTAGGGATAAGGGATACCATTAGCATTAAGGGTCTTCCTTACTGTAGGGTTAGGGGTTAGACTTAGAGTTAAAGGTTAAGGTTAGGGTCAGTGTTAAGAATTAGGGTGAGGGTTAACGGTTAGGGTAAAGGTTAAGCGTTAGAGTTAAGGATTAGCGATTAGGGTTTTTGGTTAGTGTTAGGGTTAGCGGTTAGGAGTTCGTGTTTTATCAAGGGGTATGGTTAGATTTAGGATTCGGGTTAGAGTTAGGGTTAGGTATAGGGGTTAGGTTTAGGGGTTAGTTTTAGGGTAAAAGGATAGGATTAGGGTTATGGGTTGGGCTTAGGTTTAGGGTTAAAGTTTACTGCTAGGGTTAGGGATAGGGTTCAGGGTTAGCTTTAGGGGTTCTGGTTAGGATTAGGTTTTAGGTTAGTGTCAGGGTTAGGTCTAGTCGTGAGGGTAAGGTTTAGGGTTAGCTTTAAGAGCTAGGGTTAAGTTTAATGGTTAGGATTAGGATTAGGGTTAAGGGTTAGCGTAAGGCTTAGGGGTTTGGGTGAAGGGTTAGGGTTTTTGTTAGGCATAGCGTTGGGGTTAGAAGTAAGAGTTACTGTCAGTGTTAGGGTTGTAGGTAGGGTTCCGGTTAGGGTTAGCGGTTTAGAATTAGGGTTAGGGATTAGGTGTTCCAGTGATGACTAGGAGATAGGGTTAGAATTATGGGATAGGGGTTGTTCTCAGGGAATGGGTTATGCATTAACGTCAGGATAAGAGGTTAAAGTTAGGCGCACGGTGAGGTTTACGTGTTAAGGGGAGAAATAGGAACAGGGTTGGGTGTTATGTTCAGCGTTAGGGTTATCTGTTAAAGGTATTGTTTATGCTTAGCGCATGGGCCCTGTCTGCATTAGGCTGGCGGGGGGAGTTTAGGGGGCTGGGATTGTACCCGGGAACCCACTCTATCATACTCTGGGTATGGGCCCGTGGGTTTCATGCAGGACACAGTGGTAGAGCCTCCTTTCACGCATGGCATGGGAGGATTGCAGGCTTTCTAAACTCTAAGAAAGCAAGAAGTCTGAGAATTAGATTTAGGGTTGGATTCTGGATAGGGTTAAGGATGAAGTTTTGTGTTAGGGTGAGGGCTTAGGGTTAGGTATTAGGCTTAGAGTTAAAGATTACTCTTAGGTTTAACGGTTACACTTTGGTTTAGGGTTGAGGTTTACGGTTAGGGTTAAGATGAGCGGTTAGGGTTTGGTACAGGGTTAGGGTTAAGTGTTAGGTTTAGGGTTGAAGATTAGGATTAGGGTTAGGATTAAAGGTTAGCGTGAGAGTTAACGCCTAGGTTTAAGCTTAAGAGTTAGGGGTTAGGGTTAGGGTTAGTGTTAGGGTTAGTTTTAGGGTTAGAGTTATGTGCTATGATTTGTGTTAGAGGTTAGGGTTAGGTTTACTGGGCATGGATAGGGTTACGTTTAGGGGTTAGCATTAGGGTTAGGGTTAGGGTTAAGGGATAGGATTAGGGTTAAGTTTTGGGCTTAGGGTTAGGGTTTAGTCTTAGGGTTAGCATTAAGGATTAGGGTTAGGGTCAGGGTTAAATGCTTGGGTGCGGGTAATGGTTAGGGTCAGGGTTAAGGTTCACGGATAGGGTTAGTGTTAATGGTTACGGGTAGGTTTAGGGTTCAGGGTTAGAGTTAGCATTAGGGCTTAAGGTTAGGATTAGGCGGTAGGTTAGATTTAGGGTTAGATCTAGGCGTTAGGGTAAGGGCTAGCGTTAGGGTTAAGAGATAGGGTTAGGTTTAATGCTTATTATTAGGGTTAGGGTTTGGGGTTAAAGTAAGTGTTAGGGGTTAGGTTTCAGGATCAAAGGTTAGGGTTATATTTAGCTGTAGTGTTAGGGTTAGGGATAAGGGATCCCATTAGCATAAAGGGTCTTCCTTACTGTAG
>NW_027182856.1:1017500-1100000 GCF_041146395.1 Eulemur rufifrons | reverse complement strand
CGGGAACCCACTCTATCATACTCTGGGTATGGGCCCGTGGGTTTCATGCAGGACACAGTGGTAGAGCCTCCTTTCACGCATGGCATGGGAGGATTGCAGGCTTTCTAAACTCTAAGAAAGCAAGAAGTCTGAGAATTAGATTTAGGGTTAGGATTATGGTTAGGGTTAAGGATGAAGTTTAGTGTTAGGGTGAGGGCTTAGGGTTAGGGATTAGGGTTAGGGTTAAAGGTTACTCTTAGGTTTAACGGTTCCACTGTGGTTTAGGGTTGAGGTTTACGGTTAGGGTTAAGATGAGGGGTTAGGGTTTGGTACAGCGTTAGAGTTAAGTATTAGGTTTAGTGTTGAAGATTAGGATTAGGGTTAGGATTAAAGGTTAGCGTGAGAGTTAACGCTTAGGGTTAAGGTTAAGAGTTAGGGTTTAGGGTTAGGGTTAGGGTTAGTTTTAGGGTTAGAGTTATGTGCTATGGTTTGTGTTAGCGGTTAGGGTTAGGTTTACTGGTCACGGTTAGGGTTACGTTTAGGGGTTAGCATTGGGGTTAGGATTAGGGTTAGGGTTAAGGGATAGGATTAGGGTTAAGTGTTGGGCTTAGGGTTAGGGTTTAGTGTAAGGGTTAGCATTAAGGATTAGGGTTAGGGTCAGGGTTAAATGCTTGGGTGCGGGTAATGGTTAGGGTCAGACTTAAGGTACACGGATAGGGTTAGTGTTAAGGGTTACGGGCAGGTTTAGGGTTCAGGGTCAGTGTTAGCATTAGGGCTTAAGGTTAGGATTAGGCGGTAGGTTAGATTTAGGGTTAGATCTAGGCGTTAGGGTAAGGGCTAGCGTTAGGGTTAAGAGATAGGGTTAGGTTTAATGCTTAGGATTAGGGTTAGGGTTTGGGGTTAAAGTAAGTGTTAGGGGTTAGGTTTAAGGATCCAAGGTTAGGGTTATTTTTAGCTGTAGTGTTAGGGTTAGGGATAAGGGATCCCATTAGCATTAAGGGTCTTCCTTACTGTAGGGTTAAGGGTTAGGCTTAGAGTTAAAGCTTAAGGTTAGGGTAAGTGTTAAGATTTAGGGTGAGGGTTAACGGTTAGGGTAAAGGTTAAGCGTTACGGTTAGGGATTAGTGATTAGGGTTTTTGGTTAGTGTTAGGGTTAGCGGTTAGGAGTTAGTGTTTTATGAAGGGGTATGGTTAGAATTAGGATTGGGGTTAGAGTTAGGGTGAGGTATAGGGATTCGGTTTAGGGGTTAGTTTTAGGGTAAAAGGATAGGATTAGGGTTACGGGTTGGGCTTAGGTTTAGGGTTAAAGTTTACTGCTGGGGTTAGGGATAGGGTTCAGGGTTAGCTTTAGGGGTTCTGGTTAGGGTTAGGTGTTAGGTTAGTGTCAGCGTTAGGTCTAGTCGTGAGGGTAAGGTTTAGGGTTAGCTTTAAGAGCTAGGGTTAGGTTTAATGGTTAGGATTAGGATTAGGGTTAAGGGTTAGGGTAAGGCTTAGGGGTTAGGGTGAAGGGTTAGGGTCAAGGGTTAGGTTTTTTGTTAGGCATAGCGTTGGGGTTAGATGTAAGGGTTACTGTCAGTGTTAGGGTTGTAGGTAGGGTTACGGTTAGGGTTAGCGGTTTAGAATTAGGGTTAGGGATTAGGTGTCACAGTGATGACTAGGAGATAGGGTTAGAATTATGGGATAGGGGTTGTTCTCAGGAAATGGGTTATGCATTAACGTTAGGATAAGAGGTTAAAGTTAGGCGCACGGTGAGGTTTACGTGTTAAGGGGAGAAATAGGAACAGGGTTGGGTGTTATGTTCAGGGTTAGGGTTATCTGTTAAAGGTATTGTTTATGCTTAGCGCACGGGCCCTGTCTACATTAGGCGGGCGGGGGGAGTTTAGGGGGCTGGGATTGTACCCGGGAACCCACTCTATCATACTCTGGGTATGGGCCCGTGGGTTTCATGCAGGACACAGTGGTAGAGCCTCCTTTCACGCATGGCATGGGAGGATTGCAGGCTTTCTAAACTCTAAGAAAGCAAGAAGTCTGAGAATTAGATTTAGGGTTAGGATTCTGGTTAGGGTTAAGGATGAAGTTTAGTGTTAGGGTGAGGGCTTAGGGTTAGGGATTAGGGTTAGGGTTAAAGGTTACTCTTAGGTTTAACGGTTACACTTTGGTTTCGGGTTGAGGTTTACGGTTAGGGTTAAGATGAGGGGTTAGGGTTAGGTACAGGGTTAGGGTTAAGTGTTAGGTTTAGGGTTGAAGATTAGGATTAGGGTTAGGATTAAAGGTTAGCGTGAGAGTTAACGCTTAGGGTTAAGGTTAAGAGTTAGGGTTTAGGGTTAGGGTTAGGGTTAGGGTTGGGGTTAGAGTTAGGGTTAGGGGTTATGGTTAGGGTTGGGGTTAGGGGGTTAGAGTTAGGATTAGGGTTAGGGGGTTAGGGTTAGGGTTAGGGTTCGGTTAAGGGTTACGGTTAGGGTTAGGGTTGGGTTAGGGGTTAGGGTTAGGGTTAGGGTTAGGGTAGGGTTAGGGTTAGGGGTTAGGGTTAGGGTTAGGGGTTAGGGTTAGGGTAGGTGTTAGGGTTAGGCTTAGGGTTAGGGGTTGGGGGTAGGGGTAGGGTTAGGGTTAGGGGTTAGGGTTAGGGTTAGGGGTTACGGTTAGGGGTTAGGGTTAGGGTTAGGGTTAGGTTTAGGTTTTCGGGTTGGGGTTGGGTTTGGGGTTAGGGTTAGGGGGTAGGGGTAGGCGTAGGGATAGGGGTAGGGTTAGGGTTAGGGGTTTAGGGTTAGGGGGTTAGGGTTATGGTTAGGGGTTAGGGTTAGGGTTAGGGTAGGGTTAGGGGTTGGGTTTCGGTTTAGGGGTAGGGGTAGGGGTAAGGTTAGGGTTAGGGTTATGTGTTAGGGTTTGTGTTAGAGGTTAGGGTTAGGTTTACTCTTCGTGGTTAGAGTTACGTTTAGGGGTTAGCATTAGGGTTAGGGATTAGGTTTAGGGTAAGTGTTTAGAGTTAGTGTTGGGCTTTAGGCTCGGGGCTTAGGTTCAGGGTCAGAGGTTAGGGTTGGTGGTAGGGCTTAGATTTAGCGGTCAGTTTAAGGGCACAGGACCTGGTTAATCTACGGTGAGAGGGGTGTGGTCGGAGTCACCACAAAAGCACAACATCATTCCCTGGGCCTTGGGACAAAACCTACATGCAGGACTCAGGCAGAGCCTCATCTCACACATGGCATGGCTGTATTGTAGGCTTGCTTCACTCTGGGAATGGAAGTAGTGTGAGAATTAGGGTTAGGGTTGGGGTTAGGGGTTTCGAGTTAGGGGTTAGGTTTCGAGTCAGGGTCAGGTGCTAGGGATTAGTGGTTAGGTTTAGAGTTAGTGTTAGGGGTTAGGTGTTAAGTCTGGGTTGGGGGCCAGGGTTAGGTTTAGGGTTGGGGTTAGCGTTAGGGTTAGGGGTTAGGGTTAAGGGATAGGGTTAGGGTTAAGGGTTAGGCTTAGGGTTAGGGTTCAGGGTTAGGGTTAAGGTTTAAGGTTAGAGTCAGGGTTAAGTGTTAGGGTGAGGCTTAACAGTTAGGGTTAGGGTTGGGGGTTAGGAATAGGGTTAGGGTTAAGGGTTAGGTTTATGGTTCAGGTTTAAGGTTAGGATTAGGGGTTAGGGTTAGTGTTAACTGTAGGTCAGTGTTGGGGTTAGATCTCTAGGCATTAGCGTATAGGTTAGGGTTAGGGTTAAGTAGGGTTATGTTTAATGGTTAGGATTGGGATTAGCGTTAAGGGTTAGGGTTAAGCTTTAGGGGTTATGACTAAGGATCAATGGTTAGGGTTATTTTTAGGCGTAGGGTTAGGGTAAGGGTTTTAGGGTTAGTGTTAGTGTTGTTGGTAGGGTTAAGGTTAGGGTTGGCGTTTCAGAATTAGGGATTAGGTGTTATGGTTACGGCTAGGAGTTAGGGTTAGAATTACGGTATAGGGCTTGTACTCAGGGTGTCATGCATTATCGTTAAGATAAGGGGTTAAGTTAGGGTTAGGGTGAGGTTTACGTGTTAAGGTGAGCAGTAGGATCAGGGTTAGGTGTTATGTTCTGGGTTAGGGTTATGGGTGTGGGGTAGGGTTTATGCTTAGGGCACGGGCCCTGTATGCACTAGGAGGCGAAGTTAGGGGTCTGTGATGGTCGCTGGGAGCCCACTCTATCGTACGCAGTGTATGGGCCTCTGGGTTTCATGCAGGACACTGTGGCAGAGCGGGCTTTCATGCATGGCTTAGTAGGATTGTAGGCTTTCAAAACTCTGAGAAAGCAAGTCTGAGAATTAGATTTAGGGTTAGGATTACGGTACGGTTTAGGGATGAAGATTAGTGATAGGGTGAGGGCTTAGGGTTAGGGGTTAGGGTTAGGGTTAGGGTTGTTGTTAGGGTGAAGGTTAGGGTTGGCATTTTAGAATTAGGGATGAGGTGTTACGGTTATGGCTAGGGGTTAGGATTAGAATTATGGGATAGGGCTTCTTCTCAGGGTGTTATGCATTAAGGTTAAGATAAGGGGATAAGTTAGGGTTACGGGGAGGTTTATGTTTTAAGGTGAGCAATAGGATCAGGGTCAGGTGCTATGTTCAGGGTTAGAGTTACCTGTTAGCGGTAGTGTTTATACTTAGCGTACAGGCCCTGTCTGCACTGGGCGGGGGGCTGGGTTTAGGGGGATGGGATTGTCCCCGGGAACCCACTCTATCATACGCTAGGTATGGGCTCCTGGTTTCATGCAAGAGAGAGCTGCAGAGCCCCCTTTTACTCATGGCATGGGAGGATTTTAGGCTTTCTAAACTCTAAGAAAGCAAGAAGTCCGAGAATTAGATTTAGGGGTAGGATTATGATAATGTTTAGGGTTAGGGTTAGTGTTAAGGTGGGGTCTTAGGGTTAGGGGTTAGGGTTAGAGGTTAGTGTTAGGTGTAACAGTTACAGTTAGGTTTATGGTTAAGTTTCAGGGTTAGGGTTAAGGTTTGGGTTTAGCGTTTGGCACAGGGTTAGGCTTCAGTGTTAGCTTTATGGTTAAAGATTAGGATTAGGGTTAGTGTGAGGGTTAATGGTAAGGGTCAAGATTAAGGGTTAGGGTTGGGGTTAGGGTTAGGTTTAGGGTTAGGGCTTAGGGTTAGGCTTAGGGTTAAGGGATAGGATTAGGGTTAAGTGTTGGGCTTATGGTTAGGGTTAAAGTTTAGTGTTAGGGTTAATGTTTAGTGTTATGGTCCAGTTTAAGTCTTTGGGTGAGGGTTAACAGTTAGGATTAGGCTTAGGGGTTAGGGATATAGTGAAGGTTCAGTGTTAGGGTTAGGTTTAGGGTTCAGGGTTAGGGTTGGCTTTAGGGGTTATGGTTAGGGTTAGGTGTTAGGTTAGTGTCAGGGTTAGGTCTAGTCGTGAGGGTAAGGTTTAGGGTTAGCTTTAAGAGCTAGGGTTAGGTTTAATGGTTAGGATTAGGATTACGGTTAAAGGTTAGGGTAATGCTCAGGGGTTAGGGTGAAGGGTGAAGGGTTAGGGCTTTTGTTAGGCATAGCGTTGGGGTTAGAACTAAGGGTTCCTGTCAGTGTTAGGGTTGTAGGCAGCGTTACGGTTAGGCTTAGCGGTGGAGAATTAGGGTTAGGGATTAGGTGTTACAGTTATGACTAGGAGATAGGGTTAGAATTATGGGATAGGGGATGTTCTCAGGGAATGGGTTATGCATTAACGTTACGTTAAGAGGTTAAAGTTAGGCTCACGGTGAGGTTTACGTGTTAAGGGGAGAAATAGGAACAGGGTTAGGTGCCATGTTCAGGGTTAGGGTTATCTGTTAAAGGTATCATTTATGCTTAGCGCACGGGCCCTGTCGGCATTAGGCTGGGGGGAGGTTAGGGGGCTGGGATTGTCACCGGGAACCCACTGTATCGGACTCTGGGTATGGGCCCGTGGATTTCATGCAGGACACAGTGGTAGAGCCTCCTTTCACACATGCCATGGGAGGATTGCAGGCTTTCTAAACTCTAAGAAAGCAAGAAGTCTGAGAATTAGATTTAGGGTTAGGATTATGGTTAGGGTTCAGGATGAAGTGTAGTGTTATGGTGAGGGGATAGGGTTACAGATTAGGGTTACGGTTTAAGGTTACTGTTAGGTTTAACGGTTGCAGTTCGTTTTGGGGTTGAGGTTTGCGGATAGGGTTAAGATGAGGGGTCAGGGTTTGGTACAGGGTTAGGGTTGTGTTTGGTTTAGGGTTGAAGATTAGGATTAGGGTTCGGATTAAAGGTTAGCATGAGAGTTAACGGTTAAGATTAAGGTTAAGGGTTAGGGTTAGGGTTTAGGTTTAGGGTTAAGGGTTAGGGTTAGTTTTAGGGTTAGAGTTATGTGTTAGGGTTTGTGTTAGAGGTTAGGGTTAGGTTTACTCTTCGTGGTTAGAGTTACGTTTAGGGGTTAGCATTAGGGTTAGGGATTAGGTTTAGGGTAAGTGTTTAGAGTTAGTGTTGGGCTTTAGGCTCGGGGCTTAGGTTCAGGGTCAGAGGTTAGGGTTGGTGGTAGGGCTTAGATTTAGCAGTCAGTTTAAGGGCACAGGACCTGGTTAATCTACGGTGAGAGGGGTGTGGTCGGAGTCACCACAAAAGCACAACATCATTCCCTGGGCCTTGGGACAAAACCTACATGCAGGACTCAGGCAGAGCCTCATCTCACACATGGCATGGCTGTATTGTAGGCTTGCTTCACTCTGGGAATGGAAGTAGTGTGAGAATTAGGGTTAGGGTTGGGGTTAGGGGTTTCGAGTTAGGGGTTAGGTTTCGAGTCAGGGTCAGGTGCTAGGGATTAGTGGTTAGGTTTAGAGTTAGTGTTAGGGGTTAGGTGTTAAGTCTGGGTTGGGGGCCAGGGTTAGGTTTAGGGTTGGGGTTAGCGTTAGGGTTAGGGGTTAGGGTTAAGGGATAGGGTTAGGGTTAAGGGTTAGGCTTAGGGTTAGGGTTCAGGGTTAGGGTTAAGGTTTAGGGTTAGAGTCAGGGTTAAGTGTTAGGGTGAGGCTTAACAGTTAGGGTTAGGGTTGGGGGTTAGGAATAGGGTTAGGGTTAAGGGTTAGGTTTATGGTTCAGGTTTAAGGTTAGGATTAGGGGTTAGGGTTAGTGTTAACTGTAGGTCAGTGTTGGGGTTAGATCTCTAGGCATTAGCGTATAGGTTAGGGTTAGGGTTAAGTAGGGTTATGTTTAATGGTTAGGATTGGGATTAGCGTTAAGGGTTAGGGTTAAGCTTTAGGGGTTATGACTAAGGATCAATGGTTAGGGTTATTTTTAGGCGTAGGGTTAGGGTAAGGGTTTTAGGGTTAATGTTAGTGTTGTTGGTAGGGTTAAGGTTAGGGTTGGCGTTTCAGAAATAGGGATTATGTGTTATGGTTACGGCTAGGAGTTAGGGTTAGAATTACGGTATAGGGCTTGTTCTCAGGGTGTCAGGCATTATCGTTAAGATAAGGGGTTAAGTTAGGGTTAGGGTGAGGTTTACGTGTTAAGGTGAGCAGTAGGATCAGGGTTAGGTGTTATGTTCTGGGTTAGAGTTATGGGTGTGGGGTAGGGTTTATGCTTAGGGCACGGGCCCTGTATGCACTAGGAGGCGAAGTTAGGGGTCTGTGATGGTCGCTGGGAGCCCACTCTATCGTACGCAGTGTATGGGCCTCTGGGTTTCATGCAGGACACTGTGGCAGAGCGGGCTTTCATGCATGGCTTAGTAGGATTGTAGGCTTTCAAAACTCTGAGAAAGCAAGTCTGAGAATTAGATTTAGGGTTAGGATTACGGTACGGTTTAGGGATGAAGATTAGTGATAGGGTGAGGGCTTAGGGTTAGGGGTTAGGGTTAGGGTTAGGGTTGTTGTTAGGGTGAAGGTTAGGGTTGGCATTTTAGAATTAGGGATGAGGTGTTACGGTTATGGCTAGGGGTTAGGATTAGAATTATGGGATAGGGCTTCTTCTCAGGGTGTTATGCATTAAGGTTAAGATAAGGGGATAAGTTAGGGTTACGGGGAGGTTTATGTTTTAAGGTGAGCAATAGGATCAGGGTCAGGTGCTATGTTCAGGGTTAGAGTTACCTGTTAGGGGTAGTGTTTATACTTAGCGTACAGGCCCTGTCTGCACTGGGCGGGGGGCTGGGGTTAGGGGGATGGGATTGTCCCCGGGAACCCACTCTATCATACGCTAGGTATGGGCTCCTGGTTTCATGCAAGAGAGAGCTGCAGAGCCCCCTTTTACTCATGGCATGGGAGGATTTTAGGCTTTCTAAACTCTAAGAAAGCAAGAAGTCCGAGAATTAGATTTAGGGGTAGGATTATGATAATGTTTAGGCTTAGGGTTAGTGTTAAGGTGGGGTCTTAGGGTTAGGGGTTAGGGTTAGAGGTTAGTGTTAGGTGTAACAGTTACAGTTAGGTTTATGGTTAAGTTTCAGGGTTAGGGTTAAGGTTTGGGTTTAGCGTTTGGCACAGGGTTAGGCTTCAGTGTTAGCTTTATGGTTAAAGATTAGGATTAGGGTTAGTGTGAGGGTTAATGGTAAGGGTCAAGATTAAGGGTTAGGGTTGGGGTTAGGGTTAGGTTTAGGGTTAGGGCTTAGGGTTAGGGGATAGGATTAGGGTTAAGTGTTGGGCTTATGGTTAGGGTTAAAGTTTAGTGTTAGGGTTAATGTTTAGTGTTATGGTCCAGTTTAAGTGTTAGGGTGAGGGTTAACAGTTAGGATTAGGCTTAGGGGTTAGGGATATAGTGAAGGTTCAGTGTTAGGGTTAGGTTTAGGGTTCAGGTTAGGGTTAGCTTTAGGGGTTATGGTTAGGGTTAGGTGTTAGGTTAGTGTCAGGGTTAGGTCTAGTCGTGAGGGTAAGGTTTAGGGTTAGCTTTAAGAGCTAGGGTTAGGTTTAATGGTTAGGATTAGGATTACGGTTAAAGGTTAGGGTAATGCTCAGGGGTTAGGGTGAAGGGTGAAGGGTTAGGGCTTTTGTTAGGCATAGCGTTGGGGTTAGAACTAAGGGTTCCTGTCAGTGCTAGGGTTGTAGGCAGCGTTACGGTTAGGGTTAGTGGTGGAGAATTAGGGTTAGGGATTAGGTGTTACAGTTATGACTAGGAGATAGGGTTAGAATTATGGGATAGGGGATGTTCTCAGGGAATGGGTTATGCATTAACGTTACGTTAAGAGGTTAAAGTTAGGCTCACGGTGAGGTTTACGTGTTAAGGGGAGAAATAGGAACAGGGTTAGGTGCCATGTTCAGGGTTAGGGTTATCTGTTAAAGGTATCATTTATGCTTAGCGCACGGGCCCTGTCGGCATTAGGCTGGGGGGAGGTTAGAGGGCTGGTATTGTCACCGGGAACCCACTGTATCGGACTCTGGGTATGCGCCCGTAGATTTCATGCAGGACACAGTGGTAGAGCCTCCTTTCACACATGGCACGGGAGGATTGCAGGCTTTCTAAACTCTAAGAAAGCAAGAAGTCTGAGAATTAGATTTAGGGTTAGGATTATGGTTAGGGTTCAGGATGAAGTGTAGTGTTATGGTGAGGGGATAGGGTTACAGATTAGGGTTACGGTTTAAGGTTACTGTTAGGTTTAACGGTTATAGTTCGTTTTGGGGTTGAGGTTTGCGGATAGGGTTAAGATGAGGGGTCAGGGTTTGGTACAGGGTTAGGGCTGTGTTCGGTTTAGGGTTGAAGATTAGGATTAGGGTTAGGATTAAAGGTTAGCATGAGAGTTAACGGTTAAGATTAAGGTTAAGGGTTAGGGTTAGGTTTTAGGTTTAGGGTTAGTTTTAGGGTTAGAGTTATGTGTTAGGGTTTCTGTTAGAGGTTAGGGTTAGGTTTACTGTTCGTGGTTAGAGTTACGTTTAGGGGTTAGCAGTAGGGTTAGGGATTAGGTTTAGGGTAAGGGTTTAGAGTTAGTGTTGGGCTTTAGGCTCGGGGCTTAGGTTCAGGGTCAGCGGTTAGGGTTGGTGGTAGGGCTTAGATTTAGCGGTCAGTTTAAGGGCACAGGACCTGGTTAATCTACGGTGAGAGGGGTGTGGTCGGAGTCACCACAAAAGCACAACATCATTCCCTGGGCCTTGGGACAAAACCTACATGCAGGACTCAGGCAGAGCCTCATCTCACACATGGCATGGCTGTATTGTAGGCTTGCTTCACTCTGGGAATGGAAGTAGTGTGAGAATTAGGGTTAGGTTTGGGGTTAGGGGTTTTGAATTAGGGGTTAGGTTTCGAGTCAGGGTCAGGTGCTAGGGATTAGTGGTTAGGTTTAGAGTTAGTGTTAGGGGTTAGGTGTTAAGTCTGGGTTGGGGGCCAGGGTTAGGTTTAGGGTTGGGGTTAGCGTTAGGGTTAGGGGTTAGGGTTAAGGGATAGGGTTAGGGTTAAGGGTTAGGCTTAGGGTTAGGGTTCAGGGTTAGGGTTAAGGTTTAGGGTAAGAGTCAGGGTTAAGGGTTAGGGTGAGGATTAACAGTTAGGGTTAGAGTTAGGGGGTTAGGAATAGGGTTAGGGTTAAGGGTTAGGTTTATGGTTCAGGTTTAAGGTTAGGATTAGGGGTTAGGGTTAGTGTTAACTGTAGGTCAGTGTTGGGGTTAGATCTCTAGGCATTAGCGTATAGGTTAGGGTTAGGGTTAAGTAGGGTTATGTTTAATGGTTAGGATTGGGATTAGCGTTAAGGGTTAGGGTTAAGCTTTAGGGGTTATGACTAAGGATCAATGGTTAGGGTTATTTTTAGGCGTAGGGTTAGGGTAAGGGTTTTAGGGTTAGTGTTAGTGTTGTTGGTAGGGTTAAGGTTAGGGTTGGCGTTTCAGAATTAGGGATTAGGTGTTATGGTTATGGCTAGGAGTTAGGGTTAGAATTATGGTATAGGGCTTGTTCTCAGGGTGTCATGCATTATCGTTAAGATAAGGGGTTAAGTTAGGGTTAGGGTGAGGTTTACGTGTTAAGGTGAGCAGTAGGATCAGGGTTAGGTGTTATGTTCTGGGTTAGGGTTATGGGTGTGGGGTAGGGTTTATGCTTAGAGCACGGGCCCTGTATGCACTAGGAGGCGAAGTTAGGGGTCTGTGATGGTCGCTGGGAGCCCACTCTATCGTACGCAGTGTATGGGCCTCTGGGTTTCATGCAGGACACTGTGGCAGAGCGGGCTTTCATGCATGGCTTAGTAGGATTGTAGGCTTTCAAAACTCTGAGAAAGCAAGTCTGAGAATTAGATTTAGGGTTAGGATTACGGTACGGTTTAGGGATGAAGATTAGTGATAGGGTGAGGGCTTAGGGTTAGGGGTTAGGGTTAGGGTTGTTGGCAGGGTGAAGGTTAGGGTTGGCATTTTAGAATTAGGGATGAGGTTTTACGGTTATGGCTAGGGGTTAGGATTAGAATTATGGGATAGGGCTTCTTCTCAGGGTGTTATGCATTAAGGTTAAGATAAGGGGATAAGTTAGGGTTACGGGGAGGTTTATGTTTTAAGGTGAGCAATAGGATCAGGGTCAGGTGCTATGTTCAGGGTGAGGGTTATCTGTTAGGGGTAGTGTTTATACTTAGCGTACAGGCCCTGTCTGCACTGGGCGGGGGGCTGGGGTTAGGGGGATGGGATTGTCCCCGGGAACCCACTCTATCATACGCTAGGTATGGGCTCCTGGTTTCATGCAAGAGAGAGCTGCAGAGCCCCCTTTTACTCATGGCATGGGAGGATTTTAGGCTTTCTAAACTCTAAGAAAGCAAGAAGTCCGAGAATTAAATTTAGGGGTAGGATTATGATAATGTTTAGGGTTAGGGTTAGTGTTAAGGTGGGGTCTTAGGGTTAGGGGTTAGGGTTAGAGGTTAGTGTTAGGTGTAACAGTTACAGTTAGGTTTATGGTTAAGTTTCAGGGTTAGGGTTAAGGTTTGGGTTTAGCGTTTGGCACAGGGTTAGGCTTCAGTGTTAGCTTTATGGTTAAAGATTAGGATTAGGGTTAGTGTGAGGGTTAATGGTAAGGGTCAAGATTAAGGGTTAGGGTTGGGGTTAGGGTTAGGTTTAGGGTTAGGGCTTAGGGTTCGGCTTAGGGTTAAGGGATAGGATTAGGGTTAAGTGTTGGGCTTATGGTTAGGGTTAAAGTTTAGTGTTAGTGTTAATGTTTAGTGTTATGGTCCAGTTTAAGTCTTTGGGTGAGGGTTAACAGTTAGGATTAGGCTTAGGGGTTAGGGATATAGTGAAGGTTCAGTGTTAGGGTTAGGTTTAGGGTTCAGGGTTAGGGTTAGCTTTAGGGGTTATGGTTAGGGTTAGGTGTTAGGTTAGTGTCAGGGTTAGGTCTAGTCGTGAGGGTAAGGTTTAGGGTTAGCTTTAAGAGCTAGGGTTAGGTTTATTGGTTAGGATTAGGATTACGGTTAAAGATTAGGGTAATGCTTAGGGGTTAGGGTGAAGGGTGAAGGGTTAGGGCTTTTATTAGGCATAGCGTTGGGGTTAGAACTAAGGGTTCCTGTCAGTGTTAGGGTTGTAGGCAGCGTTACGGTTAGGCTTAGCGGTGGAGAATTAGGGTTAGGGATTAGGTGTTACAGTTATGACTAGGAGATAGGGTTAGAATTATGGGATAGGGGATGTTCTCAGGGAATGGGTTATGCATTAACGTTACGTTAAGAGGTTAAAGTTAGGCTCACGGTGAGGTTTACGTGTTAAGGGGAGAAATAGGAACAGGGTTAGGTGCCATGTTCAGGGTTAGGGTTATCTGTTAAAGGTATCATTTATGCTTAGCGCACGGGCCCTGTCGGCATTAAGCTGGGGGGAGGTTAGGGGGCTGGTATTGTCACCGGGAACCCACTGTATCGGACTCTGGGTATGGGCCCGTGGGTTTCATGCAGGACACAGTGGTAGAGCCTCCTTTCACACATGGCATGGGAGGATTGCAGGCTTTCTAAACTCTAAGAAAGCAAGAAGTCTGAGAATTAGATTTAGGGTTAGGATTATGGTTAGGGTTAAGGATGAAGTGTAGTGTTATGGTGAGGGGATAGGGTTACAGATTAGGGTTACGGTTTAAGGTTACTGTTAGGTTTAACGGTTACAGTTCGTTTTGGGGTTGAGGTTTGCGGATAGGGTTAAGATGAGGGGTTAGGTTTTGGTACAGGGTTAGGGTTGTGTTAGGTTTAGGTTTGAAGATTAGGATTAGAGTTAGGATTAAAGGTTAGCATGAGAGTTAACGGTTAAGATTAAGGTTAAGGGTTAGGGTTGGGGTTTAGGTTTAGGGTTAAGGGTTAGGGTTAGTTTTAGGGTTAGAGTTATGTGTTAGGGTTTGTGTTAGAGGTTAGGGTTAGGTTTACTGTCCACGGTTAGGGTTACGTTTAGGGGTTAGCATTAGGGTTAGGGATTAGGTTTAGTGTAAGGGTTTAGAGTTAGTGTTGGGCTTTAGGCTCGGGGCTTAGGTTCAGGGTCAGGGGTTAGGGTTGGTGGTAGGGCTTAGATTTAGCGGTCAGTTTAAGGGCACAGGACCTGGTTAATCTACGGTGAGAGGGTTGCGGTCGGAGTCACCACGAAAGCACAACATCATTCCCTGGGCCCTGGGACAAGACCTACATGCAGGACTCAGGCGGAGCCTCATCTCACACATGGCATTGCTGTATTGTAGGCTTGCTTCACTCGGGAATGGAAGTAGTGTGAGAATTAAGGTTAGGGTTGGGGTTAGGGGTTTCGAGTTAGGGGTTAGGTTTCGAGTCATGGTTAGGTGCTAGTGGTTAGGGGTAGAGTTAGTGTTACGGGTTCGGTGTTAATTCTGGGTTAGGGGGCCAGGGGTAGGTTTAGGGTTGGGGTTAGTGTTATCGTTAGCGGTTAGGGTTAATGGATAGGGTTAGGGTTAAGGGTAGGCTTAGGGTTAGGGTTCAGGGTTAGGGTTAAGGTTTAGGGTTAGGGTCAGGGTTAAGGGTTAGGGTTAGGGTTAGGGTGTTATGGTTAAGGATTAGGTTTATTGTTCAGGTTTAAGGTTAGCATTATGGGTTTGTGTTACTTCTAACTGTAGGTCAGTGTTGGGGTTAGAACTCTAGGCATTAAGGTAAAGGTTAGAGTTAGGGTTAAGAGTTGGGGTTATGTTTAATGGTTAGGATTGGGATTAGGGTTAAGGGTTAGGGTTAAGGTTAGGGGTTATGACTAAGGATCAACGGTTACGGTTATTTTTAGGCGTAGGGTTAGGGTAAGGGGTTAGGGTTAGTGTTAGTGTTGTTGGTAGGGTTAAGGTTAGGGTTGGTGTTTCAGAATTAGAGATTAGGTGTTATGGTTATGGCTAGGAGTTAGGGTTAGAATTACAGTATAGGGCTTGTTCTCCGGGTGTCATGCATTAACGTTACGATATGGGGTTAAAATTAGGGTTACGGTGAGGTTTACGTGTTAAGGTGAGCAGTAGGATCAGGGTTAGGTGTTATGTTCTGGGTTAGGGTTATGGGTGAGGGGTAGAGTTTATGCTTAGGGCATGGGCCCTGTATGCCCTAGGAATCGAAGTTAGGGGTCGGTTGTGGTCGCTGGGAACCCACTCTATCGTACGCTGTGTATGGGCCTCTGGGTTTCTTGCAGGACACTGTGGCAGAGCGGGCTTTCATGCATGGCTTAGTAGGATTGTAGGCTTTCAAAACTCTGAGAAAGCAAGAAGTCTGAGAATTAGATTTCGGGTTAGGATTACGGTACGGTTTAGGGATGAAGATTAGTGATAGGGTGAGGGCTTAGGGTTAGAGGTTAGGGTTAGGGTTAGGGTTGTTTGTAGGGTGAAGTTTAGGGTTGCCATTTTAGAATTAGGGATGAGGTCTTATGGTTATGGCTGGGGATTAGGATTAGAATTATGGGATGGGGCTTCTTCTCAGGGTGTTATGCATTAAGGTTAAGATAAGGGGATAAGTTAGGGTTACGGGGAGGTTTATGTTTTAAGGTGAGCAATAGGATCAGGGTCAGGTGTTATATTCAGGGTGAGGGTTATCTGTTAGGGGTAGTGTTTATACTTAGCGTACAGGCCCTGTCTGCACTTGGCGGGGGGCTGGGGTTAGGGGGATGGGATTGTCCCCGGGAACCCACTCTATCGTACGCTGGATATGGGCTCCTGGGTTTCATGCAGGACACAGTGGTAGAGCCTCCTTTTACTCATGGCATGGGAGGATTTTAGGCTTTCTAAACTCTGAGAAAGCAAGAAGTCTGACAATTAGATTTAGGGGTAGGATTATGGTAATGTTTAGCGAGGAAGATTAGTGTTAGGGTGGGCTCTTAGGGTTAGGGGTTAGGGTTTAAGGTTTGTGTTGTTTTTAACAGTTACAGTTACGTTTATGGTTAAGTTTCAGGGTTAGGGTTAAGGTTTGGTTTTATCGTTTGGCACAGGGTTAGGCTTCAGTGTTAACTTTATGGTTAAAGATTAGGATTAGGGTTAGGGTTAAGGGTTAGTGTGAGGGTTAATGGTAAGGTTCAAGATTAAGGGTTAGGGTTGGGCTTAGGGTTAGGAATAAGGCTTCGTGTAACATTTAGGTTTAGAGTTAAGTGTTATGGTTATGGCTAGAGGTTAGGGTTAGGTTTAGGGTTCATGGTTAGGGTTACATTTAGGGGTTCGGGTTACGGGTTAAGTTTAGGGCGAGTGTTTAGTGTTACTGTTGGGCGTTAGGATAAGGGCCGAGGTTTAGGGTTAGGATTTAGGTTTAGTGTTAGGGCTTAGATTTAGTGGTTAGTTTAAGGGCACATGCTCTGTTTAATCTATGGTGGGAAGGGTGCAGACTGGGTCGCCTCAACACCACACCATCGTACTTGGGCCTTGGGCCCAGACCTACATGCAGGACTCAGGCAGAGCCTCTTCTCACTCGTGGCATGGCTCTATTGTAGGCTTGGTCAACTCTGAGAACGAAGGAAGTGTGAGAATTAGGGTTATGGTTAGGGTTATGTGTTTGGGGTTAGAGGTTTGGGTTTGAGTGAAGTTTAGTGGTTAGGAATTAGAAGTTAGGATTAGTGTGTCAGGGGTTAGGTGTTAGGTTTTTGTAAGGGGCTAGCGTTAGATTTAGGTTTAGGGTTAATGTTCAGGTGGGTTAGGGGTCAGCGTTAGGGTTAGGCTTACAAGATAGGATTAAGGTAAAGGGTGAAGGCTTAAGATTAGCAGTAAGGGTTAAGGTTAGGGTTAAGGGTTAGGGTTTCGGTCCAAGTTAAGGGTGAGAGTGAGGGTTAACAGTTGCGATTAGGGTAATGGTTTAGGGATAGTAATAGGTTTAAGGGATAGGGTTAGGGTTAGGTTTAGGGTTCGGGGTTAGGGTTAGCATTAGCGGTTAGGGTTAGGGTTAGGGGTTAGGGTTACAGTTAGGGTTAGGTCTAGGCATTATGGTAATGGTTCGTGTTAGGGTTAAGAATTAGGGTTAGGTTTAATTGTTAGGATTATGATCAGGGTAATGGTTAGGGTTAGGGTTAGCGGTTAGAGTTAGGGTTAGTGTTAGGGTTGTTTGTAGGGTGAAGGTAATGTTTAGCAGTTTAGAATTAAGGTTAGGGATTAAGTGTTACGGTTATGCTAGGAGTTAGGCTTAGAATTAAGGGATAGGGTTTGTTCTTAGGGTAAGTGTTATGCAATAACATTAGGATAGGGGTTAAAGTTAGGGTTACAGTGAGGTTTACGTGTTAAGGTGAACAATAACATCAGGGTTAGGTGTTATGTTCAGGGTTAGGGTTATGGGTGAGGTGCAGGGTTTTTGCTTAGGGCATGGGCCCTGTCAGCACTAGCAGGGGGAGTTAGGGGGCTGTGATTGTCCCCGGGAACCCACTCTATTGTGCACAGAGTATGGGCTCCTGGGTTTCATGCAGGACACTGTGGCAGAGCCAGCTTTCACGCATGGCTTTGGAGAATTGTAGGCTTTTAAAACTCTGAGATAGCAAGAAGTCTGAGAATTAGATTTAGGGTTAGGATTATGGTTAGGGTTAGGGATGAAGATTAGTCAGGGAGAGGGCTTAGGGTTAGGGCTTAAGCTTCGAGTGAGGATTAGGGGTTAGGGAGTAGGTGTTGGGTTTAGTGATAGGGTTAGGGCTTAGGGGTTAGGGTTGGGTTAGGGGCTAGGGTTAGATTTAGAGTGGGGTTAGGGTTAGCGTTATGGGTTAGGGTTAGGGTTAAGGGATAGGATAAGGGTTAAGCGTTAAGGCTTAGGGTTAGCGTTAAGTGTTAGGTTTAGTTTTAAGGGTTAGGGTTACAGTTCGAGTTAAGGGTTAGTGTGGGGTTAACGGTTAGGGCTAGGGTTATGGGTTAAGGATAGAGTTAGGTTTAAGGCTTAGGATTAGGGTTCAGTGTTAGGGTTAGCATTAGGGATTAGGGTTAGGGTTAGGGGTTACGTTTACTCTTAGGGTTAGGTCTAGGCATTAGGGTACGTGTTAGTGTTAGGCTTAAGAGTTAGGGTTAGGTTTAATTGTTAGGATTAGGATCAGGGTTAAGGGTTAGGGTTAAGTGTCAAGTGTTACGGTTATTTTTAGGTGTACGGTTAGGGTTAGCGGTTAGGGTTAGGGTTAGTTTGTAGGGATAAGGTAATGTTTAGCAGTTTTGAATTAGCCTTAGGGATTAGGTGTTACAATTGTGGCTAGGAGTTAGGGTTAGAATTAAGGGATAGGGGTTGTTCTTAGGGTAAGTCTTATGCATTAACGTTAGGATAACAGGTTCAAGTTAGAGTTATGGTGAGGTTGATGTGTTAAGGTGAGCAATAGTATCAGGGTGAGCTGTGATGTTCAGGGTTAGGGTTATGGGTGAGGGGTAGTGTTTATGCTTATATCACGAGCCCTCTCTGCTCTAGGAGGGGGCTTAGAGGGCTGGGATAGATGCCGGAAGCCACTCTATCATACACTGGGTATGGGCCCCTTGGTTTCATGCCGGACACAGTGGCCAAGCCTCCTTCTACACATGGCATGGGAGGATTGTAGGCTTTGTAAACTCTGAGAAAGCAAGAAGTCTGAGAATTAAATTTAGGGCTAGGATTAGGGTTAGGGTTAGCAATATAGGTTACTGTTATGGTGAGGGCTTAGGGTTAGGGGTTTCAGTTAGGGTCAGGGTTAAAGGTTAGTGTTAGGTTTAACAGTTACAGTTAGGTTTAGGGTTAAGCTTTAAGGTTTAAGCTTAGGGTTAAGATTAGGGGTTAGGTTTTGGTACAGGGTAAGGGTTAAGTGCTAGGTTTAGGCTTAAAGATTAGGATTAGGGTTAGGGTTAAGGTTTAGTGTGAGGGTTAACGGTTAGGGTTAAGGTTAAGTGTTAGGTTTATGGGTTAGGGTTAGGGTTAAGTGTTCATGTTAGGTTTAGGGTTAGAGTTAAGTGTTATGGTTAGGGTTAGGGGTTTGGGTTAGGTTTAGGGTTCATGGTTAAGGTTACATTTAGGGGTTAGGTTTAGGGTAAGCGTTTAGTGTTAGTGTTGGGCATTAGGGTCAGGGCTTAGGTAGGGTTAGGGGTTAGGGTCAGTGTTTGGGCTTTGATTTGGCGGTTAGTTTAAGGGTACAGGACCTGTGTAATCTATGGTGAGAAGGGTGCAGAATGTTTCCATGCGACACCACACCATCGGATCCTGGGCCTTTGGCCCAGACCTACTTGCAGGACTCATGCGGAAACTCTACTCACGCATTGCATGGTTGTATTTTAGGCTTGGTTAACTCTGAGAATGGAAGTAGTGTGAGAAATAGGGTTATGGTTAGGGTTAAGGGTTTGGTGTTAGGGGTTAGGGTTCAAGTGAGGTTTAGTGGTTAGGGACTAGGATTTAGGGTTAGTGTTAGGGTTAGGGGTTAGTTTTGCGTTAGGGGCTAGGGTTAGATTTATGGTTGGGGTTAGTGTTAGGGTTAGGATTAGGCATCAGGGTTAGTGTTAGGGTTAAAGGATAGGATTGGCGTTAAGTGTTTAGGCTTAGGGTTTGTGTTAAGTGTTAGGGTTGGGGTTTAGGCTTAGGGTTACGGTTTGAGTTAAGCTCTAGGGTGAGGTTTAAAGATTAGGCTTAGGATTATTGGTTAGGGATAGAGTTATGTTTAAGGGTTAGGGATAGGGTTAGGTTTAGGGTTCAGTGTTAGGGTTAGCATTAGGGGTTAGGGTTAGGGTTAGGGGTTAGGCGTAGTGATGTATTAAGGGCTATGGTTAGAATTAGGATTGGGGTTAGTGTTAGGTTTAGGGTTAGGGGTTAGGTTTAGGGTTAAGGGATAGGATTATGGTTAAGGGTTGGGCGTAGCTTTAGGGTTAAGATTTAGTGTTAGGGTCCGGTTTAAGGGTTAGGGTGAGGGTTAACGGTTAGGGTTAGGGTTGGGGTTAGGGGTTAGGGATATAGTTAGTATTAAGTGTTAGAGTTAGGTTTAGGGTTCAGGGTTAGGGTTAGCTTTAGGGGTTATGATTAGGGTTAGGTGTTAGTTTAGTGTTAGTGTTAGGTCTAGGCGTCAGGGTAAGGTTTAGGGTTAGGGTTAAGAGCTAAGGTTGGGTTTAGTGGTTAGGATTAGGGTTAGGGTTAGGAGTTAGGGTAAAGGGTCAAGGGTTAGCATTATTTTTAGCCATAGCTTTGGCGTTAGGAGTAAGGGTTAGGTTCAGTGTTAGGGTAACAGTAGGTTACCGTAACAGTAACTACGTAGGGTAACAGTTAGTGTTAGTGGTTTAGAATTAGGGTTAGGGATTAGTTGTCACAGTTATGACTAGGAGATAGGGTTAGAATTATGGGATAGGGGTTAATCTCAGGGTAAGTGTTATGCATTAACGTTAGGATAAGAGGTTAAAGTTCAGGTTACGGTGAGGTTTACATTCTAAGGTGAGCAATAGAATCAGGGTTAAATGTTATTTTCAGGGTTAGAGTTTTGGGTGAGGTGTAGAGTTTATGCTTAGGGCACGGGCCTTGTCTGCATTAGGCAGGGGGGGGGTTAGGGGGCTGGGATTGTCACCAGGAACCCACTCTATCGTACTCTGGTTATGGGCCCCAGCGGTTCATTCAGGACACAGTGGAAGAGCCTCCTTTCACGCATGGCATGGGAGGATTGTAGGCTTTCTAAACTCTAAGAAAGCAAGAAGACTGAGAATTAGATTTAGGGTTAGGGTTAGGGTTCGGGTTAAGGATCAAGGTTAGTATTAGGGTGAAGGCTTAGAGTTAGGGGTTACGGGTAGCGTTACAGGTTACTCTTAGTTTTAACCGTTACAGTTAGGTTCAGGGTTAAGGTTTATGGTTAGGTTTAAGGTTAGGGTTTAGGGTTTGGTACAGGATTAGGGTTAAATATTAGGTTTAGGGTTAAAGATTACGATTAAGGTTAGGTTTAAAGGTTAGTGTGAGGGTTAACAGTCAGGGTTAAAGTTAAGAGTTAGGGTTAGGGTTAGTGTTAGGATTAAGGGTTCATGTTAGGTTTAGGGTTAGAGTTAAGTGCTATGGTTAGCGCTCGAGGTTAGGGTTAGGTTTAGGGTTCACAGTTAGGGTTACGTTTAGAGGTTAGCATTAGGGTTAGGGATTAGCTTGAGGGTAAGAGTTTAGAGTTAGTGTTGGGCTTTAGGCTCAGGGCTTAGGTTTAGGGTCAGAGGTTAGGGTTGATGTTAGGGCTTAGATTTAGTGGTTAGTTTAAGGGCACAGGACCTGTTTATTCTACAGTGAGAGGGGTTAGGGTTAGGGTTAGGGTTGTCGTAGGGGTTAAGGTTAGATTTAACCTTGGGGTTAGTGTTAGGGTTAGGATTAGGGGGTTAGTGTTAGGGTTAGGGGTTAAAAACACCTACAGCCAGCCCTAACCCGATTTCTGACACTTCTTCCATTCTCAGAGTTAACCAAGCCTACAATACAGCCATGTCATGCGTGAGAAGAGGCTCCACCTGAGTCCTGTATGTAGGTCTTGGCCCAAGGCCCAGCGTACGGTGGTGTTGTGTCGCAGCGACCCTGTGCACCACTCTCACCATAGATTAAACAGGTCCTGTGCCCTTAAACTAACCGCTAAATCTCAGCCCTAACACTAATCCTAACCCCTAACCCTAAAAGTTATCCTTAACCCTACTGTTAACACTCGAACTAACCCTTAACTCTAACCCTTGTCATGATCTTTAACCCTAACCCTAACACTTAACCCTAACCCTGTACCAAACCATAACCCCTAAGCTTAACCCTAACCCTAAACCTAAACCCTAAGTCTAACTGTAACTGTTAAACCTAACAGTAACTTTTAACCCTAAAACTAACCGTATCCCCTTACCCGAAGCCCTCACCCTAAGATTAAACTTCATCCCTAACCATAACGATAATCCTAACCTTAAATCTAATTCTCAGACTTCTTACTTTCTTAGAGATTTGAAAGCTTACAATCCTCCTTTACCATGCGTGAAATCAGGCTCTGCCAGAGTGTCCTACAAGAAACCCATGGGCCCATACCCTGCATACGATAGAGTGGGTTTCTGGTGACAATCGCATCCCCCTCAATCCCACTCCTAGGGCACACAGGGCCCATACCCTAAGCAAAACCCTACCCCTCACTCATAATTCTAACCCTGATCCTATTGCTCACCTTAACACATAAACCTCACCGTAAACCTAACTTTAACCACTTATCCTAACATTAATGCATAACACTTATGCTAAGAACAACCCCTATCACTTAATTCTAACCCTAACTCCTAGCCATAACAGTAACCCCTAATCCCTAACCCTAATTCTAACCACTAAACATTACCTTAACCCTACAAACAACCCTAATACTAACCCTAACCTTAAACGCTAACCCTAACCTTATCCCTAAACATAACCTTAAAAGTTTACCCTAAACCCTAACCCTATCCCCTAACCCTAAGCCTAACCCTTAATTCTGATCCTAATCCTAACAATTAAACCTAACCCTAACCCTTAACCCTAACACTAACCCTTACCTTAATGCCGAGACCTAATCTTAGCAGTAAAGCTACCTCTAACCCTAACCCTAGACCTTAAACCTAACACTATCCCTAACTTATAACCCTAACCCTAACTGTTAACCCTAACCCTAACCCTAACCCTAACCCTAACCCTTAACCCTAATCCTATCCCTTAACCCTAACCCTAACCCCTAACCCTAACCCTAACCCTAACCCCAACCCTAAATCTATCTCTAGTCCCTAACCCAACCCTAACCGTTAACCCCTAATGCTAACATTAACCCTAACCCCTAATCCCTAACACCTAACCCTCACGCGAACACTAACCCCTAACCCCAAACACCTAACCCTAATCATAACCATAATTCTCACACTTCCTCCATTCTCAGAGTTAGCCAAGCCTACAATAAAACCATGCCATGCGTGAGAAGAGGCTCTGCCTGAGACCTGCATGTAGGTCTGGGCCCAAGGCCTAGGGTACGATGGTGTGGTGTGGCGATGACCCATTCTGCACACTTCTCACCATAGATTACACAGGTCCTGTGCCCTTAAAATAACCTCTAAATCTAAGTCCTAACGCTAACTCTAACACTAACCCTTAACCCTAAACTTAAGCCCTGACCCTAACGCCCAACACTAACATTAAACCCTTACCCTAATCCTTACCCATAACCCTAATGCCTAAACGTAACCCTAACGATGAACCCTAAACCTAACCCTAACCCCAAACCCTAACCATAACACTTAACTCTAACCCTAAACCTAACACGAACACTTAAACCTAAACTTAACCACTAACCCTAACACTTAACCTTAACCCTAACCGTTAACTCTCACACTAACCCTTAAACCTAACCCTAATCGTAATCTTTAACCCTAAACCTAACAGTTAACCCTTACCCTGTACCAAAACCTAACCCCTAACCTTAACCTTAACCCTAACACTTGACCCTAAAGCTAACTGTAACCATTAAACCTAACACTAACCTTTAACCCTGACCGTAACTCTAACCCCTAACCCTAAGCCCTCACCCTAATGCTAAACTTTATCCTTAACACTAACCATAATCCTATCCCTAAATCTAATTCTCAGACTTCTTGCTTTCTCAGAGTTTAGAAAGTCTACAATCCTCCCATGCCATGCGTGAAAAGAGGCTCTGCCACTGTGTCCTGCATGAAACCCAGGGACCCATACCCAGTGTACGATAGAGAAAGTTCTCGGCCACAATCCTAGACCCCTAATCCTCCCGCCTAGTGCAGACAGGGCCCGTGCCCTAAGCATAAAAAGTACGCCTAACATATAACCCTAACCTTGAACGTAACACCTAACCCTGATCCTACTGCTCACCTTATCATGTAGACCACACTGTAACCCTAACTTTAACCGCATCTCCTAAAGTTAATGCATAACACTTACACTGAGAACAACGCCTATCCCATAATTCTAACCCTAAATCTTAGCCATAACCATAAAACCTAATCCCTAACCCTAATTCTAAACTGCTAACCCTAACCTTAACACTACCAACAACCCTAACACTAACCCTAACCCTAACCCTCACCCCTAATCCTACCCTATGCCTAAAAGTAACCCTAACTCCTAACCCTTATCCCTAACCAAAAGCCCTGTCCCTAACCATAAGACTTAAGTCTCACCCTTATACCCTAACCCTAATACGAATCCTTAAGCCTAATCCCCAATCCTAACAATTAACCTTAACCCTAACTGTTAACGCTCACCCTAACCCTTAAATCAGACCAAAACCCTAACATTTAACCCTAACCCTAATCCCTAATGCTAACCCTAAGCCTTAAACCTTTACCCTAATCCTATCCCTTAAGCCTAACCCTAACCCTAATTCCTAACCCTAACCATAATCCCTAACCCTAACCCTAACACTAACCCTAACTCTGAATCTAACCCTAGCCCCTAAACCAACACTAACCCCTAACCCCTAACCCTAACACTAACACTAACTCCTAATTTCTAACCCCTGAACCACACTCGAACCCTAACCCCTAACCCCAAACAATTAACCATAACCATAACCCTAATTCTCACACTTCCTCCATTTTCAGAGTTCACCAAGCCTACAATAGAGCCATGCCATGAGTGAGAAGAGGCTCCGCCTGAGTCCTGCATGTAGGTCTGGGCCCAAGGCCCAGGTACGATGGTGTGGTGTCAAGGGGACCAATTCTGCACCCTTCTCACCATAGATTAAACAGGTCCTGTGCCCTTAAACTAACCTCTAAATCTAAGCCCTAACACTAAACCTAAACGCTAACCCTAAACCTAAGCCCTTATCCTAATGCCCAACACTAACACCAAACACTCACCCTAAACCTAACCCGTAACCCTAACCCCTAAACGTAACCCTAACCATGCACCCTATATCTAACCCTAACACCTAACCCTAACCATAACACTTAACTCTAACCCTAAACTAACATAAACCCTTAACACTAAACCTAATCCCTAACCCTCATGCTTAACCCTAACCGTTAATCCTCACACTTACCTTTAAACCTAACCCTAATTGTAATCTTTAACTCTAAACTTAACACTTAAACCTTAACCTGTACCAAAACCTATCCCCTAAACTGAACCCTAACACTAAACCTTAACGCTAAACCTAACTGTAACTGTTAAACCTAACACTGACCTTTAACTCTGACCCTAAACCTAACCCCTAACCCTAAGGCATCACCTTAACACTAAACTTCATCCCTAATTCTAACCATAATCCTAACCCTAAATCTAATTCTCAGACTTTTTCTTTCTCAGAGTTTACAAAGCCTATAATCCTCCCATGCCATGTGTGAAAGGAGGCCCTGCCACTGTGTCCAGGGGCCAATACCCAGCATACGATAGAGTGATTTCCCGGCGAATATGCTAGCCCCCTAACCTCTCCGCCTAGTGCAGACAAGGCACGTGCCCTAAGCATAAACACAACCCCTAACCAATAACCCTAACCATAACTGTTAACTCTCACCCTAACATTTAACCCTGACACTAACCCTAACCCGTAAACCTATCCCTAAACCTTTACCCAAAGCCTAAGCCTTAACTCTAACACTATCATTTAACCCTAGCCCTAACCCCTAAATGTTACACTAACCATGAACCCTAAGCCTAACCGTAACCCCTAACACTAACCATAACACTTAACTGTAACCCTAAACCTAACAAGACCCCTTAACCCTAACACTAACCCCTAACCCTAGCCCTTAAACTTAACCCTAAACTTTTACCCTCACACTAACCTTTAACACTAACCATAATGCTAATCTTTAACCCTAAACCTAACACTTAACTCTTACCCTGTACGAAACCCTAACCCCTGACCTTAACCCTGACAATAAACCTTAACCCTAAACCTAACTTTAACCGTTAAAACTAACACTAACCTTAACCCTAACTCTATCCCTAACCCTTAACCCTAAGCCCTCACCCTAACACTAATCGTCATCCCTAATCCTAACCATAATCCTATCCCTAAATCTTAATCTCAGACGTCTTCCTCTCTCAGAGTTTAAAAAGCCCTCACCCTAAAATTTAACCCTAAACCTAACTGTAACTGTTTAAACTAACACTAATCTTTAACCATAACCCTAACCCTTAACCTGAACCCTAAGCCAAACTCTTAACCCTAATCCTATCCCTTAACCCTAACTCTAATCCCTAACTCGAACGCTAACACTAACCCCAACCCTAAACCTAACCCTAGCCCCTAACCCAACCCTCACCCCAACCCCTAACCCTAACACTAACCCTAACCCCTAATGCCTAACCCCTAACCCTCATTTGAACACTCTCTCCTAAACCCAAATCCCTAACCCTAACCATAACCCTAATTCTCACACTTCTTCCATTCTAAGAGTTAACCAAGCCTACAATACAACCATGCCATGCATGAGAATAGGCTCCCCCTGATTCCTGCATGTAGGTCTGAGCCCAAGGCCCAGGGTACAATGCTGTGGTGTCTCAGCGACCGATTCCACACCCTTCTCACCATAGATTAAACAGGTCCTCTGACCTTAAACTAATCGCTAAATCTAAGTCCTAACACTAACCCCTACCCTAAACAGAAACCCTGACCCAAACTCCCTTCACTAACACTATACCCTTACACCAAACCTAACCCCTAAACCTAACCCCTAAACATAACCTGAACCATGAACCCTAAACCTGAACCTAAACCCTAACACTTAAGTGTAACCCTAAACCTAACACGAACCCCTAATCCTAACCCTAAACCCTAACCCTAACCCTTCACCTTAACCCTAACCGTTAACCCTCAGCTAACCCTTAAACCTAACACTAATCCTAATCTTTACCCCTAAGCCGAACACTTAACCCTAACCCTGTACCAAACCCTAATCCCTAACACTAAGCCCTCTCCCTAACACTAAACTTCATCCCTAACCCTAACCGTAATCCTAACCCTAAATCTAATTCTCAGACTTCTTGCTTTCTCAGAGTTTAGAAAGCCTACAATCCTCCCATGCCATGCATGAAAGGAGGCTCTGCCACTGTGCCCTGCATGAAACCCAGAGGCCCATACCCAGCATACGATAGAGTGGGTTCCTGGTGACAATCCCAGCCTCCGAGCCCCCCCACCTAGTGAAGACAGGGCCTGTGCCCTAAGCATAAACACTGCCCCTAACCCATAACCATAACCCTGATCATAACATCTGACCCTGATCCTATTGCTCACCTTAACATGTAAAACTCACCATAACCCTAACCCTAACCCCTTATCCTAACGTTAATGAATAATACTTACCCTGAGGACAACACCTATCCCATAATTCTAACCCTAACTCTTATTCATAACTGTAAAACCTAATACCTAATTGTAAGCTGCTAACCCTAAATTTAACCCTACCAACAGCCCTAACACTAACCCTAACCCTAACCCTTGATCCTTAAGCCTAAACCCTAACCCTAACCCTAACCCTAAGTATAAACTCTACCCCTCACCCATAACCCTAACCCTGAACATAAAACCTAACCCTGATCCTATTGCTCACCTTAACACGTAAAGCTCACCGTAACACTAATTTAACCGCTTACCCTAACTTTAAGCATAAAACTGACCCTGAGACCAACCCCTATGCCATAATTCTAACCCTAACTCCTTACCATAACCATAACACCTAATCCCTAACCCTAATTCTAAACTGCTAAACCTAACCTTAAGCCTACAAAAAACCTTAACGGTAACACTAACCCTAACACCTAATCCTAACCCTGTGCCTGAAAATAAACCTAACCCTTAACCTTTAACCCTAATGCTAACCCATAACCCTAACCATAACACTTTACTCTAACCCTAAATCTAACACGAACGCTTAACACTAGCCCTAAACCCTAACCCTAACCCTTAAACACAAACCTAACCGTTAACACTCACACTAACCGTCAACCCTAATCCGAATTCTAATCTTTAACCCTAAACCTAACACTTAACCCTAACCCTGTACCAAACCCTAACCCCTAACCATAACCCTCACCCTAAAACGTAACCCTAAACCTAACTGTAACCGTTAAACCTAACTCTAACATTTAACCTTTACTCTACCCATAATCCCTAGCCCTAATCCCTCACCCTAGCACTAACCTCATTCCTAACCCTAACTATAATCCTAACCCTAAATCTAATTATCAGACTTCTTGCTTTCTCAGCGTTAGAAAGCCTACAATCCTCCCATGCCATGAATAAAAGGAGGCTCTACCACTGTGTCCTGCCGGAAACCCCAGTGCCCATACTCAGCATACACTAGAGTGGGTTCCCGACGACAATCGCAACCCCAAACCCCTCCCCCCCTGCCTAGTGCAGACAGGGCCCGAGTCGTAAGCATAAACCCTACCCCTCACCCCTAACCATAACCCTGAACATAACACCTGACCCTGATCCCATTGCTCACCTTAAAATGTAAATCTCACCATAACCCTAAATTTAACCCCTTATCATAACGTTAATGCATAACACTTACCCTGAGAACAACTCCTATCTCTGAATTCTAACCCTAACTCCAAGCCATAACCATAACACCTAATCCCTAATGCGAATTCTAAACTGCTAACCCTAACCTTAAACCTACCATCAAACCAAACATTACCCTAGCCCCTAACTTTAAAACTATGCCTAAAAATAACCCTAACACTTCACCCTTAATCCTAACCCCTAACTCTAACCCTAACCCTACCCCTAAGACCCTAACCATAACCCTAACTGTTAACCCTCACCCTAACACGTAACCCTGAACTTAACCCTAAACCTTAACACTAACCCTTAACCCTAACCCTAAGCCAAACCCTTAACCATAATCCTATCCTTTAACCCTAAACGCTAACCCTAATATTAACCCCAACCCTAAACCTAACCCTAGCACCCTAACCCAAACCCAACAACTAACCCCTATCCCTAACACTAACCCTAACTCCTAATCCCTAGGACCTAACCCTGACTCGAACCATAATCCCAAACTCCAAACCCCTAACCCAAACCCTAACCCTGATTCTCACACTACTTCCATTCTCAGAGTGAAGCAAGCCTACAATACAGCTATACTATGCGTGAGATGAGGCTCCACCTGAGTCCTGCATGTAGGTCCTTTCCCAAGGATCAGGGAACGATTTTGTGCTTTCGTGGAGACTCCGACAGCACCCTTCTCACCGTAAATAAAACAGGTCCTGTGCCCTTAAACTAAAAGCTAAATCTCAGCCCTAACACTAACACTAACCCCTAACCGTAAACATAAGCTCCGACCGTAACGCTGAACACGAACTCTAAAACCTTACCCTAAACCTAATCCCTAACCCTAACACTAACCCATAAACATAACACTAACCATGAACCCTAAACCTAACCCTAACCATAACACTTAACGCTAACCCTAAAGCCTACACGAAGACTTATTCCTAACACTAACAAAAACCCTAGCCCTTAGTCTTGATCCTTATCATTAACCCTCACACTAGCCCTTAACCCTAACCCTAATCCTAATCTTTAACCCTAAAGCTAAAACTTAAGCCTAACACTGTACCAAACGCTAAACCTTAACCTTAACCCTAACCCTAAAACATAACCATAAACCTGACTGTAATGGTTAAACCTAACACTAACCTTTAACCCTAACCACTGACCTTAAGAACGCACCCTAACACTAACCTTCATCCCTAAACATTACCATAAACCTACCCCTAAATCTAATTCTCAGACTTCTTGCTTTCTCAGAGTTTAGAAAGCCTACAATTCTCCCATGTCATGAGTAAAAGGAGGCTCTGCCACTGTGTCCTGCAAGAAACCCGGGGGCCCATAACTAGTGCATGATAGAGCAGGTTCCCAGTGGCAATCCTAGTCCCTAACCCCCCCCTCCTGGTGAAGACAGGGCCCGTGCGCTAAGCAAAAACACTATCCCTAACAGATAACCCTAACTCCAAACATAAAACCTAACCCTGATCCTGTTGCTCACCTTAAAACATAAACCTAACCATAACACTAATTTATCCCCTTATGTTAACGTTAATGCATAGCACCCAAAGAAGAAGCCCTATCCCATAATTCTAAACCTAATCCCTAGCCATAACCATAACACCTCATCCATATTCTAAAGTGCCAACCCTAAACTTCAACCTACCATCAACCCTAACCCTAACCCTAACCCTTAACCCTAAGCCCTCACCCTAACACTAATCTTCATCCCTAAACCGTGCCGTAATCCTAACCCGAAATCTAATTCTCAGACTTCTTGCTTTCTCAGAGTTTTGAAAGCCTACAATCCTACTAAGCCATGCATGAAAGCCCGCTCTGCGACAGTGTCCTGCAGGAAACCAGAGGCCCATACACTGCATACGATAGAGTAGGTTACCAGCGACCATCACAGACCCCTATCTTTGCCTCCTAGTGCATACAGGGCCCGTGCCCAGAGCATAAACCCTACCCCTCACCCATAAGACTAACCCAGAACATAACACCTAACCCTGATCATACTGCTCACCTTAAGAGGTAAAGCTCACCATAACCCTAACTTTAACACCTTATCTTAACGTTAATGCATGACACCCTGAGAAAAAGCACTATACTGTAATTCTAACGCTAACTCCTAGCCATAACCATAACACCTGATCCCGAATTCTGAAACGCCAACCCTAACCTTAACCCTACCAACAACACTAACACTAACCCTAACACCTTACCCTAACCCTACGCATAAAAATAACCCTAACCGTTGATCCTTAGTCATAACCCCTAACCTTAACCCTAACACTTAACCCTAATCCCAAGCCTAACCATTAAAAATAACCCTAACACTTAACCTTAAACCTAACCTTTACCTTAATGCCTAGAGATCTAACCCTAACACTGACTTACAGTTAACACTAACCCTAACCCCCTAATGTTAACCTTAAACCTGAACCATAAACCTAACCCTTAACCCTAATCCTATCCCTAACCCCCTAACCCTATCCCTAACTGTTAACCCTCACCCTAACCCTTAACCGTGACCCTAACCCTAAACCTGAACCCTTACCCTAAGCCTAACCCTTAACCCTAACCCTATCCCTTAACCCTAACGCCTAACCCTAACGCTAACTCCAAACCTAAACCTTACCCTGGCCCCCTAAACCAGAGTTAACACCTAACCCGTAACACTAACTCTAACCCTAACCACTAATCCCTAGCAACTAACCCTGACTCCAAGCCTAACCCCTAACTCGAAACCCCTAACCCCAACCCTAACCCTAATTCTCACACTACTTCCATTCCCGAGTGAAGCAAGCCTACAATACAGCCATGCCATGTGTGAGATGAGGCTCCGCCTGAGTCCTGCATGTAGATCTTGTTCCAGAGCCCAGGGAATGATGTTGTGCTTTCGTGATGACTCCGACCGCACCCCTCTCACCGTAGATTAACCAGGTCCTGTGCCCTTAAACTGACTGATAAATCTAAGCCCTACCACCAACACTAACCCCTGACCCTGAACCTAAGCCCCGAGCCTAAAGCCCAACACTAACTCTAAACCCTTACCCTAAACCTAATCCTTAACCCTAATGCTAACCCCTAAACGTAACCCTAACCGTGGACAGTAAACCTAACCCTAACCTCTAACACAAACCCTAACACATAACTCGAACCCTAAAGCTAACCCTAACCCTTAACCCTAAACCTAAACCCTAACCCTAACTCTTAACCTTAACCCTAACCGTTAACTCTCACGCTAACCTTTAATCCTAACCCTAATCCTAATCTTCAACCGTAAACCTAACACTAAACCCTAACCTGTACCTAACCCTAACCCTATACCAAACCCTAACCCCTCATCTTAACCCTAACCGTAAACCTCAACCCTAAACCGAACTGTAACCGTTAAACCTAAGAGTAACCTTTAACCCTAACCCTAATCCCTAACCCTAAGCCCTCACCCTAACACTAAACTTCATCCTTAACCCTAACCAGAATCCTAACCCTAAATCTAATTCTCAGACTTCTTGCTTTCTTAGAGTTTAGAAAGCCTGCAATCCTCCCATGCCATGCGTGAAAGGAGGCTCTACCACTGTGTCCTGCATGAAACCCACGGGCCCATACCCAGAGTACGATACAGTGGGATCCTGGTGACAATCCCAGTCCCCTAACCTCCCCCCACCCCCGCCTAAGGCAGACAGGGCCCGTGCCCTAAGCATAAACAATACCTGTAACAGATATCCCTCACCGTGAACATAACACCTAACCCTGTTCCTATTTCTCCCCTTAACACGTAAACCTCACCGTGAGCCTAACTTTAACCTCTTATCCTAACGTTAGTGCATAACCCATTCCCTGAGAACAACCCCTATCCCATAATTCTAACCCTATCTCCTAGTCGTCACTGTAACACCTAATCCCTAACCCTAATTCTAAACCGCTAACTCTAACCGTAACCCTGCCTACAACCCTAACACTGACAGTAACCCTTACTTCTAACCCCAACGCTATGCCTAACAAAAACCCTTAACCCTTCACCCTAACCCCTAAGCCTTACCCTAACCCTTAACCCTAATCCTAATCCTATCCATTCAACCTAACCCTAGCTCTTAAAGCTAACCCTAAACCTTACCCTCACGACTAGACCTAACCCTGACACTAACCTAACACCTAAACCTAACCATAACCCCTACAGCTAACCTTAACCCTGAACCCTAAACCTAACCCTAACACTGAACCCTCACTATATCCCCAACCTCTAAGCCTAATCCTAACCGTTAACCCTCACCCTAACACTTAAACTGGACCATAACACTAAACATTAACCCTAACACTAAACTTTAACCCTAAACCTGAGCCCAACCCTTAACGCTAATCCTATCCTTTTACCCTAAACCTAACTCCTAAACCTAACCCTAACACTAACCCCAATCCTAATTCTAACCATACCCCTTCATAAAACACTAACTCCTAACCCTAACACTTACCAAAAACCCTAATCGCTAATCCCTAACACTAACGCTTAACCTTTACCGTAACCGTTAACCCTCACCCTAACCCTTAACGCTGACCCTAACCTTAACCTTTAATCTAAGCCTGACCCTTAACCCTAACAGTAAGGAAAACCCTCACGCCAACCTTATCCCTTATCCCTAACCCTAACACTACAGCTAAAAATAACACTAACCTTTGATCCTTAAACCTAACCCCTAACACTTACTTTAACCCCAAACCCTAACCCTAATCCTAAGCATTAAACCTAACCCTATCTCTTAACCCTTACTCTAACGCCTAGATCTAACCCTAAAATCTAACCTACCACCTAATCCTAACCTTAAGCCCTAATGCTAACTCTAACCCTGAACCCTAAACCTACCCGTAAACCCTTAACACTAACCCTATCCATAAACCTTAACCCTGACCCTAACCATTACCCGCACCCAAGCATTTAACCCTGACCCTAACCCTAATCCTTAACGATAAACTTAACACTAAACCCCAACCCTAAGCCCAACACTTAACCCTAAACCTGACCCTTGACCCCTAACCCTAAACCTAAGCCTAACCCCAACCTGAACCCTTAATCTTGACCCTTACCCTTAACCCTCGCACTAACCCTACTCCTAATCTTTAACCATGAAGCTAACACTGAAGCCTACCCCTGTGCCAAACGCTAAACCCAAACCTTAACCCGAACCCTGAGACTTAACCGTAAACCTAACTGTAACTGTTAAACCTAACACTAACCTTTAACCCCAACCCCTAACCCAAGACCCCACCCTGACACTAATCTTCATCCCTAAACATTACCAGAATCCTACCCCTAAATCTAATTCTCAGAGTTCTTGCTTTCTCAGAGTTTAGAAAGCCTACAATCCTCCCATGCCATGAGTAAAAGGGGGCTCTGCCACTGTGTCCTGCATGAAACCCAGGAGCCCATACCCAGCGTACGATAGAGTGTGTTCCCGGGGACAATCCCATCCCCCTAACCCCAGCCCCCCGCCCAGTGCAGACAGGGCCTGTACGCTAAGTATAAACACTACCCCTAACAGATAACCCTCACCCTGAACATAACACCTAACCCTGATCCTATTGCTCACCTTAAAAAATAAACCTCCCCGTAACCCTAACTTAGCCCCTTAACTTAACGTGAATGCATAACACCTTGAGAAGAAGCCCTATCCCGTAATTCTAATCCTAAACCATAGTCATAACCGTAACACCTCATCCCTAATTCTAAAACGTCAAACCTAACCTTCACCCTACCAGCAACCCTAACCCTAACCCTAACCTCTAACCCTAAGCCCTCACCCTAACCACTAATCTTCATCCCTAAACCGTGCCGTAATCCTAACCCGAAATCTAATTCTCAGACTTCTTGCTTTCTCAGAGTTTTGAAAGCCTACAATCCTACTAAGCCATGCATGAAAGCCGGCTCTGCCACAGTGTCCTGCATGAAACCCAGAGGCCCATACACTGCGTGCGATAGAGTGGGTTCCCAGCGACCATCACAGACCCCTAACTTCGCCTCCTAGTGCATACAGGGCCCGTGCCCTAAGGATAAACCCTACCCCTCACCCATAACCCTAACCCAGAACATAACACCTAACCCTGATCCTACTGCTCACCTTAACAGGTAAAGCTCACCGTAACCCTAACTTTAACCCCTTATCTTAACGTTAATGCATGACACCCTGAGAACAAGACCTATACCTTAATTCTAACGCTAACTCCTAGCCATAACCATAACACCTAATCCCTAATTCTGAAACGCCAACCCTAACCTTAACCCTACCAACAACACTAACATTAACCCTAACCCCTTACGCTAACCCTACGCCTAAAAATAACCCTAACCTTTGATCCTGAGTCATTACCCATAATCTTAACCCTAACCCTCAACCCTAATCCCAATCCTTAACCATTAAACTTAACCCTAACTCTTAACCCTAACCCTGACCTTTACCCTAATGCCTAGAGATCTAACCGCAACACTGACCTACAGTTACACTAACCCTACCCTCTAACGCTAACCTTAAACCTGAACCATAAACCTAACCCTTAACCCTAACCCTATCCCTAACCCCCTTACCCTAACTCTAACTGTTAACCCTCACCCTAACCCTCAACCTTGACCCTAACCTTAAACCTTAATCCTAACCATGCGTTTCATGAGCCTCTGCCTTTGTCCTGCGTGACAGTTGAAGCCCAACACCAAGGGTAAGATGAAGTGGGGACGCAGCCTTGCTCCACACCCACAGTGCCCCGTACATTAGACGGGGCCCGTGCCCTAACACACACCGTTAAACGTAAGCCCTAACCCTATCACTAAACCAAACCCTTCGTAAGCCCTGAATCTAACTCCTAACAGTAACCCTAATCCCTGACCCTTACTCTTGCCTCTCACCCTAAACCTAAACCCAACCACTAAACATAATCCTAATCTCTAACCCTAACAGTAATCCTAACCCTAATTCTAACCTAAAACCCTAACCCCTAAACCTAATCCTAGTCCCTAACACCTAACCTTACCCTAAACCGAATTCCAATTCTCAGACTTTTGCAATCAAAAACTTAAAAAAGCCTACAATCCACCAATGCCGTGTCTGAGATGAGCGTCCGCCCCTATGTCCTGCATGACAGGCAGGCGCCAATGCCCAGGGTACTATGGAGTGGAGTCCTGGGGTCTGTAGGCTTGCTAAACTCCAGTTTGGAAGAATTGCTATAGTCATATATAGGGATGCTTACATTTACTTATAGAAAGCAACTATTGATGTGTGATTTGTAGGCTTGCCTTACTCTAGTTTGGATGAAGAAGCTGAATCATATATAGGAATATTAGCTTTGAGTTAGAGGAAGCATCTATGGGGGGTGCTTTTTTGGCTTGTTAAACTCTGGTTTGGAAGAAGTTCGAGAGTCTTATATAGGAACGATATCATTCATTCAGAGAAAGCAATTATAGGGAGTTGGTTTGTAGGCTTGCTAAGCTCTAGTTTGGAGGAAGGCGAGAGTCATATATAGAACGCTTACGTTCACATAAAGCGTCTACGGGGGGACGGATTCTAGGCTTCCTAAACTCTAGCTTGGAAAAAGAGGACAGTTATGTATAGGAACTCTCGGCGGGGGATTTGTAGCATTGCTAAAATCTTAGATTGGAAAAGTTGCGAGAGTCATACATAGGAATGTTAACATTCACGCAATGAAAGCAACTATAAGGGGTGCTTTCCAGGCTGGCTACACTCTAATTTGGAAAAAGTGCGACAGTCATATATAGGAAGGCTTATATTCACTCAGACAAAGCAATTATGTGTAGGTGTATAGTAGGCATGCTAACTCTAGTTTGGAAAATTTCGAGAGCCATGTATAGGAAAGCATACAGTAACTTAGAGAAAGCAACGAACAGGGGTGGAGTGTAGGCTTTCTAAACTCTAGTTTGGAGGAAGTGCCATAGTCATATATAGGAACGCTTAAATTCGTTCAGAGAAAACAGCTGTCGGGGATTTGTTTGTAGACTTATTCAACTCTAGTTTGGAAGAAGTGCGAGAGACATATATAGGAATGTTTACATTGACTCAAAGAAAGCAACTATGGGGGAGTGTTATTTTGGCATGCCAGATGTTAGTTAAGAAGAAGTACAAGACTCATATATAGGAACGCTTACATTCACACAGCGAGAGCAACTACGGAGTAGTGTCAGGTAGACATGTTAAAGTCTAGCTTGGGAGAAGTTCCAGAGTCCTATATAGGAAAGGTAACAGCCACTTTGAAAAAGCAAGTCTTGGCGGGTGGTTTGTAGGCCTGCAAAACCCTGTTTTGGTTGAAGTGTGAGAGTCATATATGAGAACGCTTACATTCACTCAGAGAAAGCAACGATGGGGTTGTTTGTAGGCTTACTAAACTGCAGTTTGGAAGAAGCACGAGAATCACATATAGGAGCACATACATTTTGACGCACTGAAAGTAACTATGGGGTGGTGTTTTATAGGCATGCTAAACTCTAGTTTGGACGAAGTTTGAGAATCACATATAAGAAAGCTTAGAGTCACTTAGAGAAAGCAAATCTCTGGGTGTGGAATGTAGGCCTGCTAAACTCTATTTTGGTTTAAGAGTGAGAGTCATATATGGGAAGGCTTACATTCCCTCAGAGAAAGCAACGACGGCGTGGTGGTTTGTAGGCATACTAAACTCTAGTTTGGAAGAAGTAGGAGAATGATATATGGGAACGCTTACATTCGCGTAGAGAAAGCAATTATGGGGTGGCGTTTTTGTAGCCATGCTAATCTCTAGTTTGGAAGAAGTTAAGGAGTAATATATAGGAAAGGGTACAGTCATAGAAACCAACTCTCGGGGGATGTTTTGTACACCTGCAAAACTCCAGTTTGGAAGTGGGAGAGAGTCATATTGGGGACCGCGTGCATTCACTCAGAGAAATCAACGATGGGATTGTGATTTGTAGGCATAGTCAACTCTAGTTTGGAAGAAGTACGAGAATCGTATATAGGAAAGCTTACCTTCACGCAGAGAAAGCAACTATGGAGTGATGTTTTTATGCCTACTAAAATATAGTTTGGAGGAAGTTCGAGAGCCATATCTGGGAAGCTTACAGTCACTTAGAGAAAGCAACCCTAGGGGGTGTTTCGTAGGCCTGCTAAACTCTATTTTCGATGAAGTGTTAGAATAATATATGGGAACTCAGTGAAAGCAACGTTGTGGTTGTGGTTCCTAGAAGAAGCAAGAGAATCACATGTAGAACCGCTTACATTCCGGCACCGAATGCAACTATGGGGTGGTGTTTTGTAGGCTTGCAAAACTCTAGTTTGGACGAAGTTTGAGAGTCATATATAGGAAAGTTTACAGTCACGTAGAGAAAGCAACTCTCTGGGTGTGGAATGTAGAGTTATTTTGGTTGAAATAGAGTTATTTTGGTTGAAATGTGAGAGTCATATATGGGAACGCTTACATTCACTCAGAGAAAACAACGTTTGGGTGGTGGTTTGTAGGGCATACTAAACTGTAGTTTGGAAGAAGTATGAGAGTCCTATATAGGAACACTTACATTCACACAGAGAAAGCACTTATGGCGTCAGGTTTTGTAGGCATGCTAAACTGTAGTTTGGAAGAAGTTGGAGAACCTTATACAGGAAAGATTACCGTCACCCAGGGAAAGCAACACTCGGGAGATTTTTTTGTACACATGCTAAACTCTAATTTGGATGAAGTGTGAGAGTCAAACATGGGACCGCTTACATTCCCTCAGAGAAACAACACTGGGGTGGTTTTTGTAGGCATACTAAATAGTTTGGAAGAAGTACGAGAATGATATTTGGGAACGCTTACATTCACACAGAGAAAGCAACTACGTGGTGGTGTTTTGTAAGCATGCTATAGTTTGGAAGAAGTTCCAAACCTGAACAGTCATTTAGAGAAAGCAACTCTTGGTGGGTGATTTTTAGGTCTGCTAAATTGTATTTTGAAAGAAGTACCAGAGTGATATATACTAATGCTTACATTCATGCAAAGAAAAAACCATGGGGTGATGTTTTGTGGGCATGTTAACCTGTAGTTTGGAAGAAGTTGGAGAGTCTTATTTAGGAAAGCTTACAGTCACCTAGAGAAAGCAACTCTCGGGAGAGCCTTTCTTGGCCTGCTAAACTCTACTTTGCATCAATTGTGAGAGTCAAACATGGGAATGCTTTCATTCATTCAGAGAACGCAACGTTTGGGTGGTGGTTTGTAGGCATTCTAAACTGTATTTTGGAGGAAGTACGAGAGTCATGTATATGAACGCTTACATTCATGCAGAGAAAGCAACTGTGGGGTGGTTTCTAGGCATGCTAAACTCTAGTTTGGACGAAGTTTGACAATCACATATAAGAAAGCTTAGAGTCGCTTAAAGCAAATCTCTGGGTGTGGAATGTAGGAGTGCCAAACTCTATTTTGGTTTCAGAGTGAGAGTCATATATGGGAAGGCTTACATTCACTCAGAGAAAGCAACGATGGTGTGGTCGTTTGTAGGCATACTGAACTCTAGTTTGGAAGAAGTAGGAGAATGATATATGGGAACGCTTACATTCATGCAGAGAAAGCAATTATGGGGTGGCTTTTTTGTAGCCATGCAAATCTCTATTTTGCAAGAAGTTAAAGAGTAATATATAGGAAAGCGTACCGTCATTTATAGAAACCAACTTGCGGGGGATGATTTGTAGGCTTGCAAAACTCTACTTTGGAAGAAGGGGGAGAGTCATATGGGGGACTGGGTATATTCACTCGGAGAAATCAACGACGGGGTTGTGGTTTGTAGGCATACTAAACTCTAGTTTGGAAGAAGGACGAGAATCATTTATAGGAACGCTTACATTCATGCAGAGAAAGCAACTATGGAGTGATGTTTGTATGCCTACTAAACGATAGATTGGAGGATGTTCGAGAGTCATATCTGGAAAGCTTACAGTCATTTAGAGAAAGCAACTCTCTGGGGGTGGTTCGTAGGCCTGCTAAACTCTATTTTCAATGAAGTGTTCGAATCATATACAGGAACGCTTACATTCACTCAGAGAAAGCAACGTTGGGGTGGCCGTTTTTGAGCATACTAAACTCTACTTTGGAAGAGGTACGAGAGACATACATAGGAACGCTTACATTAACACAGAGAAAGCAAATACGGGGTGCTGTAGTGCAGGCATGCTAAACTATAGATTGGAAGAAGTTCGAAAGCTGACAGTCACTTAGAGAAAGCAACTCTTGGCGGGTGATTTTTAGGTCTGCTAAATTGTATTTTGAAAGACGTACAAGAGTTATATACACAAACGCTTACATTTATGCAGAGAAAGAAACTATGGGGTGATGTTTTGTTGGCATGCTAAACTGCAGTTTGAAAGGACTTCCAGAGTGTTATATAGGATAGCTACAGTCACCTAGAGAAAACAACACTCGGGACAGCTTTGCAAGCCTCTAAACACTAATTAGCAGCAATTGTGAGAGTCAAATATGGGAAAGCTTACATTCACGGAGAGAACACAACGTTTGGGTGGTGGTTTGTAGGCATAATAACTGTAGGTCGGAAGAAGTAGGAGAGTCATATATATGAACAGTTACATTCACGCAGAGAAAGAAACTGTTGGGTGGTGTATGTACGCATGTTAATCTATACTTTGGAGGAAGTTTGAGAGTCATATCTGGGGAAAATTACAGTCACATAGCTAAATCAACCATCGGGGACTGGTTTGTAGGTCTGCTAAATTCTATTTTGGAAAAAGTGATTCATATAAGGGAATGCTTATGTTCACTCAGAGAAAGCAACGATGCGGTGGTGTACTGTTGGCATGCTAAACTTCAGTTTGGAAGAAGTTCGAGAGTTTTACATAGGAAAGCTTACATTCACCTAGAGAAAGCAACTCTCAGGATGTGGTTTATAGGCCTGGTGAACTCTAATTTGGATCAAGTGTGAGAGTCATACATACGAGTTCCAAAATACAGTTTAGTATGCCTACAAACCACCAGCCTAACATTGCTTTCTCTGAGTGGATATAGGCCTTCCCTTATATGAATCTCGGACTGCTTTCAAAAGGCAATTTGCCGGACCTACAAAACACCGCCCGAGAGTTGCTTTCTCTCACTATAAGCTTTCCTATATATGACTTTGGGACATAGTTTAGCATGCCAACAAAAGGCCACCCCATAGTTTGCGTGAATGTAAGCATTCCTATGCATCACGCTCGTACTTCTTCCAAAGTATAGTACACCTACCAACCACCTCCCCAACGTTGCTTTTTCTGAGTGAATGTAAGCATTCTTTTATTCTCGTACTTCCTCCAAACTCCAGTTTAGTGTGACTAAAAATCACCACCGCAACCTTGCTTTCTCTGAGTGAATGTTAGCGTTCCCATTTAAGATTCACATTTCATCCAAAATAGAATTTGGCAGAACTACAAACCGGCCCCCAAGGGTTGCTTTCTCTGTGAGACTGTAAGCTTTCCTATTACTCTTAACTTCTTCGCAACTAGAGATTTGCATGCCTACAAAACACCACCCCATAGTTGCCCTCTCTGCGTGAATGTAAGCACTCATATATATGACTCTGCTACTTCTTCCAAAATACAGTTTAGTGTGCTTACAAACAACCAACCAAACGTTGCGTTCTCTGAGAGAATGTTAGCGTTCCCAAGTATGACTGTTCCAAATGATGCAAAGTAGAGTTTAGCAGGCTTACAAACTATCTCTCGAAAGTTGCTTCCTCTGGGGGACTGTAAGCTTTCCTATAAAAGACTGTCGAACGTCTTCGAAACTACATTTCAGCACGCCAACAAAACATAACCACATAGTTTCTTTCTCAGCATAAATATAAGCGATTTTATATATGACTCTTGTACTTCTATCAAAATACAATTTAGCAGACCTCAAAATCAACCGCCAAGAGTTGCTTTCTCTAAGTCACTGTCAGCTTTCGAACTTCTTCCAAATTATATTTTATCATGCCTACAAAACACCACCCCATAGTTGCTTTCTCTGCGTCCATATAAGCGTTCATATATATGACTCTCGTACTTCTTCCAAACTGGAGTTAGTATACCTACAAACCGGCACCCCAATTTACCTTTCTCTGAGTGAATGAAGCGTATCCATGTATGCCTCTTTCACTTCATCCAAATTAGAGTTTAGCGGCCCACAAACCACCTCCTGTGAGTTGCTTTCTCTAGGTGACTGTAAACTTTCCTATATAAGACTCTCGAACTTCTTCCAAACTACAGTTTAGCATGCCAACAATACAGCGCCCCATCGTTGATTTCTCTGAGTGAACATAAGCGTTCCCATATATGACTCTCACTCTTCTTCCAAAATAGAATTTAGCAGACCTACACAACACCCGATGGTTCCAATTCTCTAGGTGACTTTAATTTTTCCCACACATGACTCTCGAACTTTCTCCAAACTAGATTATGATGATTACATAGACCACCCCACAGTTGCTTTCTCTGCGTGAATGTAACCGTTCATATATGACTCTCCTACTTCTTTTGAACTACAGCATTTATTCCTACAAACCATCACGACAACGTTCTTTCTGTGAGTGAATGCAAGCGTTCTCACACTTCATCCAAATTACAGTTTAGCAGACCTACCAACAAACTACAGAGATTTGTTTTTCTCTGTGTCACTGTAATCTTTCCTATGTAAGGCTCTCGAACTTCTTCCAAACCACAGTTTAGCATGCCAACAAAATACGATCACAGAGTTGCTTTCTCTGCGTGAATGTAAGCATTCGTATATATGACTCTCCTACTTCCTCCAAAATACAGTTTAGAATGCTTACAAACCACCACCCAAACGTTGCGTTCTCTGAGTGAATGTAAGCGTTCCCATGTTTGACTCTCACAATTGATGCAATCTAGAATTTAGCATGCTTAGAAACAATCTCCCGAGAGTTGCTTTCTCTGGGTGACTGTAAACTTTCCTATGTAAGACTCGCGAACTTCTTCCAAACTACAGTTTAGCATGCCAACAAAACACTGCCCCATAGTTGATTTCTCTTCGTGATCATAAGCGTTCCCATATATGACTCTCATTCTTCTTTCAAAATAGAATTTAGCAGATCTACAAAATGGCCCCCGATGGTTGCTTTCTCTAAGTGACTGTAATTTTCCCCAGATATGACTCTCGAAATTCCTCCAAACTACAGATTAGCATGCATACATACGCCACCCAACAGTTGCTTTCTCTGCGTGAATGTAACCGTTCATATATGACTCTTCTACTTCTTCCGAACTACAGTTATTATGCCTACAAACCACCACCCAAACGTTGTGTTCTCTGAGTGAATGTAAGCGTTCCCATGTTTGACTCTCACAATCGCTGCTTGTTAGAGTTTAGCAGGCTTGCAAAGCTCTCCTGAGTGTTGCTTTCTCTAGGTGACTGTAAGCTATCCTACATAACACTCTCGAACTTCTTCCAAACTGCAGTTTAGCATCCCCACAACACATCACCCCATAGTTTCTTTCTACGCATGAATGTAAGCGTTTGTATATAAGACTCTGACACGTCTTTCAAAATACAATTTAGCAGACTTAAAAAATCACCCGCCAAGAGTTGCTTTCTCTAAGTGACTGTCAGCTTTCGAACTTCTTCCATTGTATAGTTTAGCATGCCTGCACTACAGAACCCCGTATTTGCTTTCTCTGTGTTAATGTAAGCGTTCGTATTTATGTCTCTTGTACCTCTTCCAAAGTAGAGTTTAGTATGCTCACAAACGGCCACCCCAACGTTGCTTTCTCTGAGTGAATGTAAGCGTTCCTGTATATGATTTTAACACTTCATTGAAAATAGAGTTTAGCAGGCCTACGAACCACCCCCTGAGAATTTCTTTCTCTAAATGACTGTAAGCTTTCCAGATATGACTCTCGAACATCCTCCAAACTATAGTTTAGTAGGCATACACACATCACTCCATAGCTGGTTTGTCTGCGTGAATGTAACCGTTCATATATATGACTTTCCTACTTCTTCCGAACTACAATTAAGGCCACAAACTGCAACCCAAACCTTGCGTTCTGAGTGGATGTAAACCTTCCCATACTTGACTTTAAGAGTTGGTGCAAATTATCAGGCTTAGAAATCATCTCCCAAGAGTTGCTCTCTCTAGGTGACTGTAAGCTTTGCTATATAAGATTCTAAACTTCCTCCAAACTATAGTTTAGTAGGCGTACAAAACTCACTCCATAGTTGCTTTCTCTGCATGAATGTAAGCGTTCCTATATATGATTCTCCTACTTTCTCCAAACTAGAGTTTAGTATGCCTACAAAACACAACCCCATCCTCGATTTCTCTGAGTCAATGTACGTGGTCCCCAATATGACTCTCCCACTTCTTCCAAAGTAGAGTTTTGCAGGCCTACCCTTCATCCCCCGAAAGTTGGTTTCTATAAATGAGTGTACGCTTTCCTATATAACTTCTTCCAAACTAGAGATTAGCATGGGTACAAAAAAGCCACCCCATAATTGCTTTCTCTGCATGAATGTAAGCGTTCCCATATATCATTTTCCTACTTCTTCCAAACTAGAGTTTAGTATGCCTACAAACCACCACACCATCGTTGCTTTCTCTGAGTGAATGTAACCCTTTCCATATATGACTCTCAATCTAAACCAAAATAGAGTTTAGCACGCCTACATTCCACACCCAGAGATTTGCTTTCTCTAAGTGACTCTAAGCTTTCTTATATGTGATTCTCAAACTTCGTCCAAACTAGAGTTTAGCACGCCTAGAAAACACCACCCCACAGTTCCTTTCTCTGCATGAATGTAAGCGTTTGAATATATGACTCTGGTACTTCTTTCAAAATACAATTTAGCAGACCTAAAAATCCACCGCCAAGAGTTGCTTTCTCTAAGTGACTGTCTGCTTTCGAACTTCTTCCAAACTATATTTTAGCAGGCCTACAAAACACCACCCCATAGTTGCTTTCTCTGCGTCCATATAAGCGTTCATATATATGACTCTAGTACTTCTTCCAAACTGGAGTTAGTATACCTACAAACCGGCACCCCAATTTACCTTTCTCTGAGTGAATGAAGCGTATCCATGTATGCCTCTTTCACTTCATCCAAATTAGAGTTTAGCGGCTTACAAACCACCTCCTGTGAGTTGCTTTCTCTAGGTGACTGTAAACTTTCCTATATAAGACTTTCGAACTTCTTCCAAACTACAGTTTAGCATGCCAACAATACAGCGTCCCATCGTTGATTTCTCTGAGTCAACATAAGCGTTCCCATATATGACTCTCACTCTTTTTCCAAAATAGAATTTAGCAGACCTACACACCAGCCCCCGATTGTTCCTTTCTCTAAATGACTCTAATTTTCCCCAGATATGACTCTCGAACTTCCTCCAAACTACAGATTATGATGATTACATACGCCACTCCACAATTGCTTTCTCTGCGTGAATGTAACCGTTCATATATGACTCTCCTACTTCTTTGAACTACAGTTGTTATTCCTACAAACCACCACGACAAAGTTCTTTCTCTGAGTGAATGCAAGCGTTCTCACACATCATCCAAATTACAGTTTAGTAGACCTACCAACAAACTACAGAGAGTTGTTTTCTCTGTGTCACTGTAATCTTTCCTATATAAGGCTCTCGAACTTCTTCCAAACCACAGTTTAGCATGCCAACAAAATACGACCACAGAGTTGCTTTCTCTGCGTGAATGTAAGCATTCGTATATATGACTCTCCTACTTCCTCCAAAATACAGTTTAGAATGCTTAAAAACCAGCCACCCAAACGTTGCGTTCTCTGAGTGAATGTAAGCGTTCCCATGTTTGACTCTCACAATTGATGCAAATTAGAGTTTAGCACGCTTAGAAACAATCTGCCGAGAGTTACTTTCTCTAGGTGACTGTAAGCTTTCTTATATAAGACTCGCGAACTTCTTCCAAACTACACTTTAGCATCCCAACGAAACACTGCCCTATCGTTGATTTCTCTGAGTGAACATAAGCGTTCCCACATATGAATTTCACTCTTCTTCCAAAATAGAATTTAGCAGATCTACAAAAAGGCCCCCGACTGTTGCTTTCTCTAAGTGACTGCAATTTTCCCCAGATATGACTCTCGAACTTCCTCCAAAGTATAGATTAACATGCGTACATACACCACCCAACAGTTTCTTTCTCTGCGTGAATGTAACCGTTCATACATATGACTCTCCTACTTCTTAGGGTAAAGGTTAAGCGTTAGGGTTAGGGATTAGTGATTAGGGTTTTTGGTTAGTGTTAGGGTTAGCGGTTAGGAGTTAGTGTTTTATGAAGGGGTATGGTTAGAATTAGGATTGGGGTTAGAGTTAGGGTGAGGTATAGGGGTTCGGTTTAGGGGTTAGTTTTAGGGTAAAAGGATAGGATTAGGGTTACGGGTTGGGCTTAGGTTTAGGGTTAAAGTTTACTGCTAGGGTTAGGGATAGGGTTCAGGGTTAGCTTTAGGGGTTCTGGTTAGGGTTAGGTGTTAGGTTAGTGTCAGGGTTAGGTCTAGTCGTGAGGGTAAGGTTTAGGGTTAGCTTTAAGAGCTAGGGTTAGGTTTAATGGTTAGGATTAGGATTAGGGTTAAGGGTTAGGGTAAGGCTTAGGGGTTAGGGTGAAGGGTTAGGGTTTTTATTAGGCATAGCGTTGGGGTTAGAAGTAAGGGTTACTGTCAGTGTTAGGGTTGTAGGTAGGGTTACGGTTAGGGTTAGCGGTTTAGAATTAGGGTTAGGGATTAGGTGTCACAGTGATCACTAGGAGATAGGGTTAGAATTATGGGATAGGGGTTGTTCTCAGGAAATGCGTTATGCATTAACGTTAGGATAAGAGGTTAAAGTTAGGCGCACGGTGAGGTTTACGTATTAAGGGGAGAAATAGGAACAGGGTTGGGTGTTACGTTCAGGGTTAGGGTTATCTGTTAAAGGTATTGTTTATGCTTAGCGCACGGGCCCTGTCTGCATTAGGCGGGCGGGGGGAGTTTAGGGGGCTGGGATTGTACCCGGGAACCCACTCTATCATACTCTGGGTATGGGCCCGTGGGTTTCATGCAGGACACAGTGGTAGAGCCTCCTTTCACGCATGGCATGGGAGGATTGCAGGCTTTCTAAACTCTAAGAAAGCAACAAGTCTGAGAATTAGATTTAGGGTTAGGATTCTGGTTAGGGTTAAGGATGAAGTTTAGTGTTAGGGTGAGGGCTTAGGGTTAGCGATTAGGGTTAGGGTTAAAGGTTACTCTTAGGTTTAATGGTTACACTTTGGTTTAGGGTTGAGGTTTACGGTTAGGGTTAAGATGAGGGGTTAGTGTTTGGTACAGGGTTAGGGTTAAGTGTTAGGTTTAGGGTTGAAGATTAGGATTAGGGTTAGGATTAAAGGTTAGCGTGAGAGTTAACGCTTAGGGTTAAGGTTAAGAGTTAGGGTTTAGGGTTAGGGTTAGGGTTAGTTTTAGGGTTAGAGTTATGTGCTATGGTTTGTGTTAGAGGTTAGGGTTAGGTTTACTGGTCACGGTTAGGGTTACGTTTAGCGGGTAGCATTAGGGTTAGGGTTAGGGTTAAGGGATAGGATTAGGGATAAGTGTTGGGCTTAGGGTTAGGGTTTAGTGTTAGGGTTATCATTAAGGATTAGGGGAAGGGTCAGGGTTAAATGCTTGGGTGCGGGTAATGGTTAGGGTCAGGGTTAAGGTTCACGGATAGGGTTAGTGTTAATGGTTACGGGTAGGTTTAGGGTTCAGGGTTAGAGTTAGCATTAGGGCTTAAGGTTAGGATTAGGCGGTAGGTTAGATTTAGGGTTAGATCTAGGCGTTAGGGTAAGGGCTAGCATTAGGGTTAAAAGATAGGGTTAGGTTTAATGCTTAGGATTAGGGTTAGGGTTTGGGGTTAAAATAAGTGTTAGGGGTTAGGTTTCAGGATCAAAGGTTAGGGTTATTTTTAGCTGTAGTGTTAGGGTTAGGGATAAGGGATCCCATTAGCATTAAGGGTCTTCCTTACTGTAGGGTTAAGGGTTAGGCTTAGAGTTAAAGGTTAAGGTTAGGGTCAGTGTTAAGATTTAGGGTGAGGGTTAACGGTTAGGGTAAAGGTTAAGCGTTAGGGTTAGGGATTAGTGATTAGGGTTTTTGGTTAGTGTTAGGGTAAGCGGTTAGGAGTTATTGTTTTATGAAGGGGTATGGTTAGAATTAGGATTGGGGTTAGAGTTAGGGTGAGGTATAGGGGTTAGGTTTAGGGGTTAGTTTTAGGGTAAAAGGATAGGATTAGGGTTACGGGTTGGGCTTAGGTTTAGGGTTAAAGTTTACTGCTAGGGTTAGGGATAGGGTTCAGGGTTAGCTTTAGGGGTTCTGGTGAGGGTTAGGTGTTAGCTTAGTGTCAGGGTTAGGTCTAGTCGTGAGGGTAAGGTTTAGGGTTACCTTTAAGAGCTAGGGTTAAGTTTAATGGTTAGGATTAGGATTAGGGTTATTGGTTAGGGTAAGGCTTAGGGGTTAGGGTGAAGGGTTAGGGTTTTTATTAGGCATAGCGTTGGGGTTAGAAGTAAGGGTTACTGTCAGTGTCAGGGTTGTAGGTAGGGTTACGGTTAGGGTTAGCGGTTTAGAATTAGGGTTAGGGATTAGGTGTCACAGTGATCACTAGGAGATAGGGTTAGAATTATGGGATAGGGGTTGTTCTCAGGAAATGCGTTATGCATTAACGTTAGGATAAGAGGTTAAAGTTAGGCGCACGGTGAGGTTTACGTGTTAAGGGGAGAAATAGGAACAGGGTTGGGTGTTATGTTCAGGGTTAGGGTTATCTGTTAAAGGTATTGTTTATGCTTAGCGCACGGGCCCTGTCTGCATTAGGCGGGCGGGGGGAGTTTAGGGGGCTGGGATTGTACCCGGGAACCCACTCTATCATACTCTGGGTATGGGCCAGAGTATGTGTTTCATGCAGGACACAGTGGTAGAGCCTCCTTTCACGCATGGCATGGGAGGATTGCAGGCTTTCTAAACTCTAAGAAAGCAAGAAGTCTGAGAATTAGATTTAGGGTTAGGATTATGGTTAGGGTTAAGGATGAAGTTTAGTGTTAGGGTGAGGGCTTAGGGTTAGGGATTAGGGTTAGGGTTAAAGGTTACTCTTAGGTTTAATGGTTACACTTTGGTATAGGGTTGAGGTTTACCGTTAGGGTTAAGATGAGGGGTTAGTGTTTGGTACAGGGTTAGGGTTAAGTGTTAGGTTTAGGGTTGAAGATTAGGATTAGGGTTAGGATTAAAGGTTAGCGTGAGAGTTAATGCTTAGGGTTAAGGTTAAGAGTTAGGGTTTAGGGTTAGGGTTAGGTTTAGGGTTAGTTTTAGGGTTAGAGTTATGTGCTATGGTTTGTGTTAGCGGTTAGGGTTAGGTTTACTGGTGACGGTTAGGGTTACGTTTAGGGGTTAGCATTAGGGTTAGGGTTAGGGTTAAGGGATAGGATTAGGGTTAAGTGTTGGGCTTAGGGTTAGGGTTTAGTGTTACGGTTAGCATTAAGGATTAGGGTTAGGGTCAGGGTTAAAAGCTTGGGTGCGGGTAATGGTTAGGGTCAGGGTTAAGGTTCACGGATAGGGTTAGTGTTAAGGGTTACGGGTAGGTTTAGGGTTCAGGGTTAGAGTTAGCATTAGGACTTAAGTTTAGGATTAGGCGGTAGGTTAGATTTAGGGTTAGATCTAGGCGTTAGGGTAAGGGCTAGGGTTAGGGTTAAGAGATAGGGTTAGGTTTAATGCTTAGGATTAGGGTTAGGGTTTGGGGTTAAAGTAAGTGTTAGGGGTTAGGTTTAAGGATCCAAGGTTAGGGTTGTTTTTAGCTGTAGTCTTAGGGTTAGGGATAAGGGATCCCATTAGCATTAAGGGTCTTCCTTACTGTAGGGTTAAGGGTTAGGCTTAGAGTTAAAGGGTAAGGTTAGGGTCAGTGTTAAGATTTAGGGTGAGGGTTAACGGTTAGGGTAAAGGTTAAGCGTTAGGGTTAGGGATTAGTGATTAGGGTTTCTGGTTAGTGTTAGGGTTAGCGGTTAGGAGTTAGTGTTTTATGAAGGGGTATGGTTAGAATTAGGATTGGGGTTAGAGTTAGGGTGAGGTATAGGGGTTAGGTTTAGGGGTTAGTTTTAGGGTAAAAGGATAGGATTAGGGTTACAGGTTGGGCTTAGGTTTAGGGTTAAAGTTTACTGCTAGGGTTAGGGATAGGGTTCAGGCTTAGCTTTAGGGGTTCTGGTTAGGGTTAGGTGTTAGGTTAGTGTCAGGGTTAGGTCTAGTCGTGAGGGTAAGGTTTAGGGTTAGCTTTAAGAGCTAGGGTTAGGTTTAATGGTTAGGATTAGGGTTAGGGTTAAGGGTTAGGGTAAGGCTTAGGGGTTAGGGTGAAGGGTTAGGGTGCAGGGTTAGGGTTTTTGTTAGGCATAGCGTTGGGGTTAGAAGTAAGGTTTACTGTCAGTGTTAGGGTTGTAGGTAGGGTTACGGTTAGGGTTAGCGGTTTAGAATTAGGGTTAGGGATTAGGTGTCACAGTGATGACTAGGAGATAGGGTTATTATTATGGGATAGGGGTTTTTCTCAGGAAATGGATTATGCATTAACGTTAGGATAAGAGGTTAAAGTTAGGCGCACGGTGAGGTTTACATGTTAAGGGGAGAAAGAGGAACAGGGTTGGGTGTTATGTTCAGGGTTAGGGTTATCTGTTAAAGGTATTGTTTATGCTTAGCGCACGGGCCCTGTCTGCATTAGGCGGGCGGGGGGAGTTTAGGGGGCTGGGATTGTACCCGGGAACCCACTCTATCATACTCTGGGTATGGGCCCGTGGGTTTCATGCAGGACGCAGTGGTAGAGCCTCCTTTCACGCATGGCATGGGAGGATGGCAGGCTTTCTAACCTCTAAGAAAGCAAGAAGTCTGAGAATGAGATTTAGGGTAGGATTATGGTTAGGGTTAAGGATGAAATTTAGTGTTATGGTGAGGGCTTAGGGTTAGGGATTAGGGTTAGGGTTAAAGGCTACTCTTAGTTTTAACGGCTACACTTTGGTTTAGGGATGAGGTTTACGGTTAGGGTTAAGATGAGGGGTTATGGTTTGGTACAGGGTTAGGGTTAAGTGTTAGGTTTAGGGTTGAAGATTAGGATTAGGGTTAGGATTAAAGTTTAGCGTGAGAGTTAACGCTTAGGGTTAAGGTCAAGAGTTAGGGTTTAGGGTTAGGGTTGGGGTTAGGTATAGTTTTAGGGTTAGAGTTATGTGCTATGGTTTGTGTTAGAGGTTAAGGTTATGTTTACTGGTCACGGTTAGGGTTATGTTTAGGGGTTTGCGTTAGGGTTAGGGTTAAGGGATAGGATTAGGGTTAAGTGTTGGGAGTAGGGTGAGGGTTTAGTGTTAGGGTTATCATTAAGGATTAGGGGTAGGGTAAGGGTTAAATGCTTGGGTGCGGGTAATGGTTAGGGTCAGGGTTAAGGTTCACGGATAGGGTTAGTGTTAAGGGTTACGGGTAGGTTTAGGGTTCAGGGTTAGAGTTAGCATTAGGGCTTAAGGTTAGGATTAGGCGGTAGGTTCGATTTAGGGTTAGATCTAGGCATTAGGGTAAGGGCTAGCGTTAGGGTTAAGAGATAGGGTTAGGTTTAATGCTTAGGATTAGGGTTAGGGTTTGGGGTTAAAGAAAGTGTTAGGGGTTAGGTTTAAGGATCCAAGGTTAGGGTTATTTTTAGCTGTAGTGTTAGGGTTAGGGATCGGGATCCCATTAGCATTAAGGGTCTTCCTTACTGTAGGGTTAAGGGTTAGGCTTAGAGTTAAAGGTTAAGGTTAGGGTCAGTGTTAAGATTTAGGGCGAGGGTTAACGGTTAGGGTAAAGGTTAAGCGTTAGGGTTAGGGATTAGTGATTAGGGTTTTTGGTTAGTGTTAGGGTTAGCGGTTAGGAGTTAGTGTTTTATGAAGGGGTATGGTTAGACTTAGGATTGGGGTTAGAGTTAGGGTGAGGTATAGGGGTTAGGTTTAGGGGTTAGTTTTAGGGTAAAAGGATAGGATTAGGGTTACGGGTTGGGCTTAGGTTTAGGGTTAAAGTTTACTGCTGGGGCTAGGGATAGGTTTCAGGGTTAGCTTTAGGGGTTCTGGTTAGGGTTAGGTGTTAGGTTAGTGTCAGGGTTAGGTCTAGTCGTGAGGGTAAGGTTTAGGGTTAGCTTTAAGAGCTAGGGTTAGGTTTAATGGTTAGGATTAGGATTAGGATTAAGGGTTAGGGTAAGGCTTAGGGGTTAGGGTGAAGGGTTAGAGTCAAGGGTTAGGGTTTTTGTTAGGCATAGCGTTGGGGTTAGAAGAAAGGGTTACTGTCAGTGTTAGGGTTGTAGGTAGGCTTACGGTTAGGGTTAGCGGTTTAGAACTAGGGTTAGGGATTAGGTGTCACAGTGATGACTAGGAGATAGGGTTAGAATTATGGGATAGAGGTTGTTCTCAGGAAATGGGTTATGCATTAACGTTAGGATAAGAGGTTAAAGTTAGGCGCACGGGGAGGTTTACGTATTAAGGGGAGAAATAGGAACAGGGTTGGGTGTTACGTTCAGGGTTAGGGTTATCTGTTAAAGGTATTGTTTATGCTTAGCGCACGGGCCCTGTCTGCATTAGGCGGGCGGGGGGAGTTTAGGGGGCTGGGATTGTACCCGGGAACCCACTCTATCATACTCTGGGTATGGGCCCGTGGGTTTCATGCAGGACACAGTGGTAGAGCCTCCTTTCACGCATGGCATGGGAGGATTGCAGGCTTTCTAAACTCTAAGAAAGCAACAAGTCTGAGAATTAGATTTAGGGTTAGGATTCTGGTTAGGGTTAAGGATGAAGTTTAGTGTTAGGGTGAGGGCTTAGGGTTAGCGATTAGGGTTAGGGTTAAAGGTTACTCTTAGGTTTAATGGTTACACTTTGGTTTAGGGTTGAGGTTTACGGTTAGGGTTAAGATGAGGGGTTAGTGTTTGGTACAGGGTTAGGGTTAAGTGTTAGGTTTAGGGTTGAAGATTAGGATTAGGGTTAGGATTAAAGGTTAGCGTGAGAGTTAACGCTTAGGGTTAAGGTTAAGAGTTAGGGTTTAGGGTTAGGGTTAGGGTTAGTTTTAGGGTTAGAGTTATGTGCTATGGTTTGTGTTAGAGGTTAGGGTTAGGTTTACTGGTCACGGTTAGGGTTACGTTTAGCGGGTAACATTAGGGTTAGGGTTAGGGTTAAGGGATAGGATTAGGGATAAGTGTTGGGCTTAGGGTTAGGGTTTAGTGTTAGGGTTATCATTAAGGATTAGGGGAAGGGTCAGGGTTAAATGCTTGGGTGCGGGTAATGGTTAGGGTCAGGGTTAAGGTTCACGGATAGGGTTAGTGTTAAGGGTTACGGGTAGGTTTAGGGTTCAGGGTTAGAGTTAGCATTAGGGCTTAAGGTTAGGATTAGGCGGTAGGTTAGATTTAGGGTTAGATCTAGGCGTTAGGGTAAGGGCTAGCATTAGGCTTAAGAGATAGGGTTAGGTTTAATGCTTAGGATTAGGGTTAGGGTTTGGGGTTAAAGTAAGTGTTAGGGGTTAGGTTTCAGGATCAAAGGTTAGGGTTATTTTTAGCTGTAGTGTTAGGGTTAGGGATAAGGGATCCCATTAGCATTAAGGGTCTTCCTTACTGTAGGGTTAAGGGTTAGGCTTAGAGTTAAAGGTTAAGGTTAGGGTCAGTGTTAAGATTTAGGGTGAGGGTTAACGGTTAGGGTAAAGGTTAAGCGTTAGGGTTAGGGATTAGTGATTAGGGTTTTTGGTTAGTGTTAGGGTAAGCGGTTAGGAGTTATTGTTTTATGAAGGGGTATGGTTAGAATTAGGATTGGGGTTAGAGTTAGGGTGAGGTATAGGGGTTAGGTTTAGGGGTTAGTTTTAGGGTAAAAGGATAGGATTAGGGTTACGGGTTGGGCTTAGGTTTAGGGTTAAAGTTTACTGCTAGGGTTAGGGATAGGGTTCAGGGTTAGCTTTAGGGGTTCTGGTGAGGGTTAGGTGTTAGCTTAGTGTCAGGGTTAGGTCTAGTCGTGAGGGTAAGGTTTAGGGTTACCTTTAAGAGCTAGGGTTAAGTTTAATGGTTAGGATTAGGATTAGGGTTATTGGTTAGGGTAAGGCTTAGGGGTTAGGGTGAAGGGTTAGGGTTTTTATTAGGCATAGCGTTGGGGTTAGAAGTAAGGGTTACTGTCAGTGTCAGGGTTGTAGGTAGGGTTACGGTTAGGGTTAGCGGTTTAGAATTAGGGTTAGGGATTAGGTGTCACAGTGATCACTAGGAGATAGGGTTAGAATTATGGGATAGGGGTTGTTCTCAGGAAATGCGTTATGCATTAACGTTAGGATAAGAGGTTAAAGTTAGGCGCACGGTGAGGTTTACGTGTTAAGGGGAGAAATAGGAACAGGGTTGGGTGTTATGTTCAGGGTTAGGGTTATCTGTTAAAGGTATTGTTTATGCTTAGCGCACGGGCCCTGTCTGCATTAGGCGGGCGGGGGGAGTTTAGGGGGCTGGGATTGTACCCGGGAACCCACTCTATCATACTCTGGGTATGGGCCAGAGTATGTGTTTCATGCAGGACACAGTGGTAGAGCCTCCTTTCACGCATGGCATGGGAGGATTGCAGGCTTTCTAAACTCTAAGAAAGCAACAAGTCTGAGAATTAGATTTAGGGTTAGGATTCTGGTTAGGGTTAAGGATGAAGTTTAGTGTTAGGGTGAGGGCTTAGGGTTAGGGATTAGGGTTAGGGTTAAAGGTTACTCTTAGGTTTAATGGTTACACTTTGGTATAGGGTTGAGGTTTACCGTTAGGGTTAAGATGAGGGGTTAGTGTTTGGTACAGGGTTAGGGTTAAGTGTTAGGTTTAGGGTTGAAGATTAGGATTAGGGTTAGGATTAAAGGTTAGCGTGAGAGTTAATGCTTAGGGTTAAGGTTAAGAGTTAGGGTTTAGGGTTAGGGTTAGGTTTAGGGTTAGTTTTAGGGTTAGAGTTATGTGCTATGGTTTGTGTTAGCGGTTAGGGTTAGGTTTACTGGTGACGGTTAGGGTTACGTTTAGGGGTTAGCATTAGGGTTAGGGTTAGGGTTAAGGGATAGGATTAGGGTTAAGTGTTGGGCTTAGGGTTAGGGTTTAGTGTTACGGTTAGCATTAAGGATTAGGGTTAGGGTCAGGGTTAAAAGCTTGGGTGCGGGTAATGGTTAGGGTCAGGGTTAAGGTTCACGGATAGGGTTAGTGTTAAGGGTTACGGGTAGGTTTAGGGTTCAGGGTTAGAGTTAGCATTAGGACTTAAGTTTAGGATTAGGCGGTAGGTTAGATTTAGGGTTAGATCTAGGCGTTAGGGTAAGGGCTAGGGTTAGGGTTAAGAGATAGGGTTAGGTTTAATGCTTAGGATTAGGGTTAGGGTTTGGGGTTAAAGTAAGTGTTAGGGGTTAGGTTTAAGGATCCAAGGTTAGGGTTGTTTTTAGCTGTAGTCTTAGGGTTAGGGATAAGGGATCCCATTAGCATTAAGGGTCTTCCTTACTGTAGGGTTAAGGGTTAGGCTTAGAGTTAAAGGGTAAGGTTAGGGTCAGTGTTAAGATTTAGGGTGAGGGTTAACGGTTAGGGTAAAGGTTAAGCGTTAGGGTTAGGGATTAGTGATTAGGGTTTCTGGTTAGTGTTAGGGTTAGCGGTTAGGAGTTAGTGTTTTATGAAGGGGTATGGTTAGAATTAGGATTGGGGTTAGAGTTAGGGTGAGGTATAGGGGTTAGGTTTAGGGGTTAGTTTTAGGGTAAAAGGATAGGATTAGGGTTACAGGTTGGGCTTAGGTTTAGGGTTAAAGTTTACTGCTAGGGTTAGGGATAGGGTTCAGGCTTAGCTTTAGGGGTTCTGGTTAGGGTTAGGTGTTAGGTTAGTGTCAGGGTTAGGTCTAGTCGTGAGGGTAAGGTTTAGGGTTAGCTTTAAGAGCTAGGGTTAGGTTTAATGGTTAGGATTAGGGTTAGGGTTAAGGGTTAGGGTAAGGCTTAGGGGTTAGGGTGAAGGGTTAGGGTGCAGGGTTAGGGTTTTTGTTAGGCATAGCGTTGGGGTTAGAAGTAAGGTTTACTGTCAGTGTTAGGGTTGTAGGTAGGGTTACGGTTAGGGTTAGCGGTTTAGAATTAGGGTTAGGGATTAGGTGTCACAGTGATGACTAGGAGATAGGGTTATTATTATGGGATAGGGGTTTTTCTCAGGAAATGGATTATGCATTAACGTTAGGATAAGAGGTTAAAGTTAGGCGCACGGTGAGGTTTACATGTTAAGGGGAGAAAGAGGAACAGGGTTGGGTGTTATGTTCAGGGTTAGGGTTATCTGTTAAAGGTATTGTTTATGCTTAGCGCACGGGCCCTGTCTGCATTAGGCGGGCGGGGGGAGTTTAGGGGGCTGGGATTGTACCCGGGAACCCACTCTATCATACTCTGGGTATGGGCCCGTGGGTTTCATGCAGGACGCAGTGGTAGAGCCTCCTTTCACGCATGGCATGGGAGGATGGCAGGCTTTCTAACCTCTAAGAAAGCAAGAAGTCTGAGAATGAGATTTAGGGTAGGATTATGGTTAGGGTTAAGGATGAAATTTAGTGTTATGGTGAGGGCTTAGGGTTAGGGATTAGGGTTAGGGTTAAAGGCTACTCTTAGTTTTAACGGCTACACTTTGGTTTAGGGATGAGGTTTACGGTTAGGGTTAAGATGAGGGGTTATGGTTTGGTACAGGGTTAGGGTTAAGTGTTAGGTTTAGGGTTGAAGATTAGGATTAGGGTTAGGATTAAAGTTTAGCGTGAGAGTTAACGCTTAGGGTTAAGGTCAAGAGTTAGGGTTTAGGGTTAGGGTTGGGGTTAGGTATAGTTTTAGGGTTAGAGTTATGTGCTATGGTTTGTGTTAGAGGTTAGGGTTATGTTTACTGGTCACGGTTAGGGTTATGTTTAGGGGTTTGCGTTAGGGTTAGGGTTAAGGGATAGGATTAGGGTTAAGTGTTGGGAGTAGGGTGAGGGTTTAGTGTTAGGGTTATCATTAAGGATTAGGGGTAGGGTAAGGGTTAAATGCTTGGGTGCGGGTAATGGTTAGGGTCAGGGTTAAGGTTCACGGATAGGGTTAGTGTTAAGGGTTACGGGTAGGTTTAGGGTTCAGGGTTAGAGTTAGCATTAGGGCTTAAGGTTAGGATTAGGCGGTAGGTTCGATTTAGGGTTAGATCTAGGCATTAGGGTAAGGGCTAGCGTTAGGGTTAAGAGATAGGGTTAGGTTTAATGCTTAGGATTAGGGTTAGGGTTTGGGGTTAAAGAAAGTGTTAGGGGTTAGGTTTAAGGATCCAAGGTTAGGGTTATTTTTAGCTGTAGTGTTAGGGTTAGGGATCGGGATCCCATTAGCATTAAGGGTCTTCCTTACTGTAGGGTTAAGGGTTAGGCTTAGAGTTAAAGGTTAAGGTTAGGGTCAGTGTTAAGATTTAGGGCGAGGGTTAACGGTTAGGGTAAAGGTTAAGCGTTAGGGTTAGGGATTAGTGATTAGGGTTTTTGGTTAGTGTTAGGGTTAGCGGTTAGGAGTTAGTGTTTTATGAAGGGGTATGGTTAGACTTAGGATTGGGGTTAGAGTTAGGGTGAGGTATAGGGGTTAGGTTTAGGAGTTAGATTTAGGGTAAAAGGATAGGATTAGGGTTACAGGTTGGGCTTAGGTTTAGGGTTAAAGTTTACTGCTGGGGTTAGGGATAGGGTTCAGGGTTAGCTTTAGGGGTTCTGGTTAGGGTTAGGTGTTAGGTTAGTGTCAGGGTTAGGTCTAGTCGTGAGGGTAAGGTTTAGGGTTAGCTTTAAGAGCTAGGGTTAGGTTTAATGGTTAGGATTAGGATTTGGGTTAAGGGTTAGGGTAAGGCTTAGGGGTTAGGGTGACGGGTTAGGGTCAAGGGTTAGGGTTTTTGTTAGGCATAGCGTTGGGGTTAGAAGTAAGGGTTACTGTCAGTGTTAGGGTTGTAGGTAGGGTTACGGTTAGGGTTAGCCGTTTAGAATTAGGGTTAGGGATTAGGTGTCACAGTGATGACTAGGAGATAGGGTTAGAATTATGGGATAGGGGTTGTTCTCAGGAAATGGGTTATGCATTAACGTTAGGATAAGAGGTTAAAGTTAGGCGCACGGTGAGGTTTACGTGTTAAGGGGAGAAATAGGAACAGGGTTGGGTGTTACGTTCAGGGTTAGGGTTATCTGTTAAAGGTATTGTTTATGCTTAGCGCACGGGCCCTGTCTGCATTAGGCGGGCGGGGGGAGTTTAGGGGGCTGGGATTGTACCCGGGAACTCACTCTATCATACTCTGGGTATGGGCCCGTGGATTTCATGCAGGACACAGTGGTAGAGCCTCCTTTCACCCATGGCATGGGAGGATGGCAGGCTTTCTAAACTCTAAGAAAACAAGAAGTGTGAGAATGAGATTTAGGGTTGGATTATGGTTAGGGTTAAGGATGAAGTTTAGTGTTAGGGTGAGGGCTTAGGCTTAGGTATTAGGGTTAGGGTTAAATGTTACTCTTAGGTTTAACGGTTACACTTTGGTTTAGGGTTGAGGTTTACGATTAGGGTTAAGATGAGGGGTTAGGTTATGGTACAGGGTTAGGGTTAAGTGTTAGGTTTAGTGTTAAAGATTAGGATTAGGGTTAGGATTAAAGGTTAGCGTGAGATTTAACGCTTAGGGTTAAGTTTAAGAGTTAGGGTTTAGGGTTAAGGTTAGGGATAGGGTTAGTTTTATTTAGTTTAGTGCTATGGTTTGTGTTAGAGGTTAGGGTTAGGTTTACTGCTCACGGTTAGGGTTACGTTTAGGGGTTAGCATTAGGGTTAGGGTTAAGGGATAGGATTAGGGATAAGTGTTGGGCTTAGGGTTAGGGTTTAGTGTTAGGGTTATCATTAAGGATTAGGGGTAGGGTCAGGGTTAAATGCTTTGGTGCGGGTAATGGTTATGTTCAGGGTTAAGGTTGACGGATATGGTTAGTGTTAAGGGTTACGGGTAGGTTTAGGGTTCAGGGTTAGAGTTAGCATTAGGGCTTAAGGTTAGGATTAGGCGGTAGGTTAGATTTAGGGTTAGATCTAGGCGTTAGGGTAAGGGCTAGCGTTAGGGTTAAGAGATAGGGTTAGGTTTAATGCTTAGGATTAGGGTTAGGGTTTGGGGTTAAAGTAAGTGTTAGGGGTTAGGTTTAAGGATCCAAGGTTAGGGTTATTTTTAGCTGTAGTGTTAGGATTAGGGATAAGGATCCCATTAGCATTAAGGGTCTTCCTTACTGTAGGGTTAAGGGTTAGGCTTAGAGTTAAAGGTTAAGGTTAGGGTCAGGGTTAAGATTTAGGGTGAGGGTTAACGGTTAGGGTAAAGGTTAAGCGTTAGGGTTAGGGATTAGTGATTAGGGTTTTTGGTTAGTGTTAGTGTTAGCGGTTAGGAGTTAGTGTTTTATGAAGGGGTATGGTTAGAATTAGGATTGGGGTTAGAGTTAGGGTGAGGTATAGGTGTTAGGTTTAGGGGTTAGTGTTAGGGTAAAAGGATAGGATTAGGGTTACGGGTTGGGCTTAGGTTTAGGGTTAAAGTTTACTGCTAGGGTTAGGGATAGGGTTTAGGGTTAGCTTTAGGGGTTCTGGTTAGGGTTAGGTGTTAGGTTAGTGTCAGGGTTAGGTCTAGTTGTGAGGGTAAGGTTTAGGGTTAGATTTAAGACCTAGGGTTACGTTTAATGGTTAGGATTAGGATTAGGGTTAAGGGTTAGGGTAAGGCTTAGGGGTGAGGGTGAAGCGTTAGGGTCAAGGGTTAGGGTTTTTGTTAGGCATAGCGTTGGGGTTACAAGTAAGGGTTACTGTCAGTGTTAGGGTTGTAGGTAGGGTTACGGTTAGGGTTAGCGGTTTAGAATTAGGGTTAGGGATTAGGTGTCACAGTGATGACTAGGAGATAGGGTTAGAATTATGGGATAGGGGTTGTTCTCAGGAAATGGGTTATGCATTAAGGTTAGGATAAGAGGTTAAAGTTAGGCGCACGGTGAGGTTTACGTGTTAAGGGGAGAAATAGGAACAGGGTTGGGTGTTATGTTCAGGGTTAGGGTTATCTGTTAAAGGTATTGTTTATGCTTAGCGCACGGGCCCTGTCTGCATTAGGCGGGCGGGGGGAGTTTAGGGGGCTGGGATTGTACCCGGGAACCCACTCTATCATACTCTGGGTATGGGCCCGTGGGTTTCATGCAGGACACAGTGGTAGAGCCTCCTTTCACGCATGGCACGGGAGGATTGCAGGCTTTCTAAACTCTAAGAAAGCAAGAAGTCTGAGAATTAGATTTAGGGTTAGGATTATGGTTAGGGTTAAGGATGAAGTTTAGTGTTAGGGTGAGGGCTTAGGGTTAGGGATTAGGGTTAGGGTTAAAGGTTACTCTTAGGTTTAACGGTTACACTTTGGTTTCGGGTTGAGGTTTACGGTTAGGGTTAAGATTAGCGGTTAGGGTTAGGTACAGGGTTAGGGTTAAGTGTTAGGTTTAGGGTTGAAGATTAGGATTAGGGTTAGGATTAAAGGTTAGCGTGATAGTTAACGCTTAGGGTTAAGGTTAAGAGTTAGGGTTTACGGTTAGGGTTAGGGTTAGGGTTAGAGTTAGGGTTAGGGTTAGGGTTAGGGTTAGGGTTAGGTTTACCTTTAGGGTTAGAGTTATGTGCTATGGTTTGTGTTAGAGGTTAGGGTTAGGTTTACTGGTCACGGTGAGGGTTACGTTTAGGGGTTAGCATTAGGGTTAGGGTTAAGGCATAGGATTAGGGTTAAGTGTTGGGCTTAGGGTTAGGGTTTAGTGTTAAGGTTAGCATTAAGGATTAGGGTTAGGGTCAGGGTTAAATGCTTGGGTGCGTGTAATGGTTAGGGTCAGGGTTTAGGTTCACGGATAGGGTTAGTGTTACGGGTTATGGGTAGGTTTAGGGTTCAGGGTTAGTGTTAGCATTAGGGCATAAGGTTAGGATTAGGCGGTAGGTTAGATTTAGGGTTAGATCTAGGCGTTAGGGTAAGGGCTAGCGTTAGGCTTAAGAGATAGAGTTAGGTTTAATGCTTAGGATTAGGGTTAGGGTTTGGGGTTAAAGTAAGTGTTAGGGGTTAGGTTTAAGGATCCAAGGTTAGGGTTACTTTTAGCTGTAGTGTTAGGGTTAGGGATAAGGGATCCCATTAGCATTAAGGGTCTTCCTTACTGTAGGGTTAAGGGTTAGGCTTAGAGTTAAAGGTTAAGGTTAGGGTCAGTGTTAAGATTTAGGGCGAGGGTTAACGGTTAGGGTAAAGGTTAAGCGTTAGGGTTAGGGATTAGTGATTAGGGTTTTTGGTTAGTGTTAGGGTTAGCGGTTAGGAGTTAGTGTTTTATGAAGGGGTATGGTTAGAATTAGGATTGGGGTTAGAGTTAGGGTGAGGTATAGGGGTTAGGTTTAGGGGTTAGTTTTAGGGTAAAAGGATAGGATTAGGGTTACAGGTTGGGCTTAGGTTTAGGGTTAAAGTTTACTGCTGGGGTTAGGGATAGGGTTCAGGGTTAGCTTTAGGGGTTCTGGTTAGGGTTAGGTGTTAGGTTAGTGTCAGGGTTAGGTCTAGTCGTGAGGGTAAGGTTTAGGCTTAGCTTTAAGAGCTAGGGTTAGGTTTAATGGTTAGGATTAGGATTAGGGTTAAGGGTTAGGGTAAGGCTTAGGGGTTAGGGTGAAGGGTTAGGGTCAAGGGTTAGGGTTTTTGTGAGGCATAGCGTTGGGGTTAGAAGTAAGGGTTACTGTCAGTGTTAGGGTTGTAGGTAGGGTTACGGTTAGGGTTAGCGGTTCAGAATTAGGGTTAGGGATTAGGTGTCACAGTGATGACTACGAGATAGGGTTAGAATTATGGGATAGGGGTTGTTCTCAGGAAATGGGTTATGCATTAACGTTAGGATAAGAGGTTAAAGTTAGGCGCACGGTGAGGTTTACGTGTTAAGGGGAGAAATAGGAACAGGGTTGGGTGTTATGTTCAGGGTTAGGGTTATTGTTAAAGGTATTGTTTATGCTTAGCGCACGGGCCCTGTCTGCATTAGGCGGGCGGGGGGAGTTTAGGGGGCTGGGATTGTACCCGGGAACCCACTCTATCATACTCTGGGTATGGGCCCGTGGGTTTCATGCAGGACACAGTGGTAGAGCCTCCTTTCACGCATGGCATGGGAGGATTGCAGGCTTTCTAAACTCTAAGAAAGCAAGAAGTCTCAGATTAGATTTAGGGTTAGGATTCTGGTTAGGGTTAAGGATGAAGTTTAGTGTTAGGGTGAGGGCTTAGGGTTAGGGAATAGGGTTAGGGTTAAAGGTTACTCTTAGGTTTAACGGTTACACTTTGGTTTAGGGTTGAGGTTTACGGTTAGGGTTAAGATGAGGGGTTAGGGTTAGGTACAGTGTTAGGGTTAAGTGTTAGGTTTAGGGTTGAAGATTAGGATTAGGGTTAGGATTAAAGGTTAGCGTGAGAGTTAACGCTTAGGGTTAAGGTTAAGAGTTAGGGATTAGGGTTAGGTTTAGGGTTAGGGTGAGTTTTAGGGTTAGAGTTATGTGCTATGGTTTGTGTTAGAGGTGAGGGTTAGGTTTACTGGTCACGGTTAGGGTTACGTTTAGGGGGTAGCATTAGGGTTAGGGTTAGGGTTAAGGGATAGGATTAGGTTTAAGTGTTGGGCTTAGGGTTAGGGCTTAGTTTTAGGTTTATCATTAAGGATTAGGGTTAGAATCAGGGTTAAATGCTTGGGTGCGGCTAATGGTTAGGGTCAGGGTTAAGGTTCACGGATAGGGTTAGTGTTAAGGGTTACGGGTAGGTTTAGGGTTCACGGTTAGTGTTAGCATTAGGGCTTAAGGTTAGGATTAGGCGGTAGGTTAGATTTAGGGTTAGATCTAGGCGTTAGGGTAAGGGCTAGCGTTAGGGTTAAGAGATAGGGTTAGGTTTAATGCTTAGGATTAGGGTTAGGGTTTGGGGTTAAAGTAAGTGTTAGGGGTTAGGTTTAAGGATCCGAGGTTAGGGTTAATTTTAGCTGTAGTGTTAGGGTTAGGGATAAGGGATCCCATTAGCATTAAGGGTCTTCCTTACTGTAGGGTTAAGGGTTAGGCTTAGAGTTAAAGGTTAAGGTTAGGGTCAGTGTTAAGATTTAGGGTGAGGGTTAACGGTTAGGGTAAAGGTTAAGCGTTAGGGTTAGGGATTAGTGATTAGGGTTTTTGGTTAGTGTTAGGGTTAGCGGTTAGGAGTTAGTGTTTTATGAAGGGGTATGGTTAGAATTAGGATTGGGGTTAGAGTTAGGGTGAGGTATAGGGGTTAGGTTTAGGGGTTAGTTTTAGGGTAAAAGGATAGGATTAGGGTTACAGGTTGGGCTTAGGTTTAGGGTTAAAGTTTACTGCTGGGGTTAGGGATAGGGTTCAGGGTTAGCTTTAGGGGTTCTGGTTAGGGTTAGGTGTTAGGTTAGTGTCAGGGTTAGGTCTAGTCGTGAGGGTAAGGTTTAAGGTTAGCTTTAAGAGCTAGGGTTAGGTTTAATGGTTAGGATTAGGATTAGGGTTAAGGGTTAGGGTAAGGCTTAGGGGTTAGGGTGAAGGGTTAGGGTCAAGGGTTAGGGTTTTTGTGAGGCATAGCGTTGGGGTTAGAAGTAAGGGTTACTGTCAGTGTTAGGGTTGTAGGTAGGGTTACGGTTAGGGTTAGCGGTTCAGAATTAGGGTTAGGGATTAGGTGTCACAGTGATGACTAGGAGATAGGGTTAGAATTATGGGATAGGGGTTGTTCTCAGGAAATGGGTTATGCATTAACGTTAGGATAAGAGGTTAAAGTTAGGCGCACGGGGAGGTTTACGTGTTAAGGGGAGAAATAGGAACAGGGTTGGGTGTTATGTTCAGGGTTAGGGTTATTGTTAAAGGTATTGTTTATGCTTAGCGCACGGGCCCTGTCTGCATTAGGCGGGCGGGGGGAGTTTAGGGGGCTGGGATTGTACCCGGGAACCCACTCTATCATACTCTGGGTTTGGGCCCGTGGGTTTCATGCAGGACACAGTGGTAGAGCCTCCTTTCACGCATGGCATGGGAGGATTGCAGGCTTTCTAAACTCTAAGAAAGCAAGAAGTCTCAGATTAGATTTAGGGTTAGGATTCTGGTTAGGGTTAAGGATGAAGTTTAGTGTTAGGGTGAGGGCTTAGGGTTAGGGAATAGGGTTAGGGTTAAAGGTTACTCTTAGGTTTAACGGTTACACTTTGGTTTAGGGTTGAGGTTTACGGTTAGGGTTAAGATGAGGGGTTAGGGTTAGGTACAGTGTTAGGGTTAAGTGTTAGGTTTAGGGTTGAAGATTAGGATTAGGGTTAGGATTAAAGGTTAGCGTGAGAGTTAACGCTTAGGGTTAAGGTTAAGAGTTAGGGATTAGGGTTAGGTTTAGGGTTAGGGTGAGTTTTAGGGTTAGAGTTATGTGCTATGGTTTGTGTTAGAGGTGAGGGTTAGGTTTACTGGTCACGGTTAGGGTTTCGTTTAGGGGGTAGCATTAGGGTTAGGGTTAGGGTTAAGGGATAGGATTAGGTTTAAGTGTTGGGCTTAGGGTTAGGGCTTAGTTTTAGGTTTATCATTAAGGATTAGGGTTAGAATCAGGGTTAAATGCTTGGGTGCGGCTAATGGTTAGGGTCAGGGTTAAGGTTCACGGATAGGGTTAGTGTTAAGGGTTACGGGTATGTTTAGGGTTCAGGGTTAGAGTTAGCATTAGGGTTAGGGGTAGGGTTAGGGTAGGGTTAGTGTAGGGTTAGGGTTAGGGTTAGGGGTTAGGGTTAGGGTTGGAGTTGGGGTTGGGGTTAGGGTTAGGGGTTAGGGTTAGGGGTTAGGGTTAGGGTTAAGGGTTAGGGTTAGTGGTTAGCGGTAGGGGTAGGGGTAGGGTTAGGGGTAGGGGTAGGTTTAGGGTTTGGGATTAGGGTTAGGGTTGGGGTTGTGGTTGGGGTTGGGGTTAGGGTTTGGGGTTAGGGTTAGGGTTAGGGATTAGGGTTAGGGGTTAGGGTTAGGGTTGGGGTTAGGGTAGGGGTAGGGTTAGGGTTAGGGTAAGGGTAAGGTTAGGGTTAGGGTTAGTGGTTGAGGTTAGGGTTAGGGTTAGGGTTTAGGGTTAGGGTTAGGAGTTAGGGTTAGGGTTAGGGTTAGGGGGTTAGGGTTAGGGTTAGGGGTTAGGGTTAGGGGTTAGAGTTAGGGTTGGGTTAGGGGTTAGGGTTCGGGTTAGGGTTGGGTTATGGGTTAGCGTTAGGGTTACGGTAGGGTTAGGGTTAGGGTAGGGTTAGGGTTAGGGATTAGGGTTAGGGGTTAGGGTTCGGGTTTTAGGGTTAGGGTTAGGTTTAGGGGTTAAGGTTAGGGTTAGGGTTCGGGTTGGTGTTAGGGTTTAGGGGTTGGGGTTAGGGTTAGGGTTAGAGTTGGGTTTAGGTTTAGGGTTTAGGGTTAGGGTTAGGGTAGGGTTAGTGGTTAGGGTTTAGGGTAGGGTTAGGGTTAGGGTTAGGGATTGGGGTTAGGGTTAGGGTTAGTGTTGGGGGTTAGGGTTAGGGTTAGAGGTTAGGGTTAGGGTTAGGGTTCGGGTTGGGGTTAGGGTTAGGGTTTAGGGGTTGGGGTTAGTGTTAGAGTTAGGGTTAGGGTTGGGTTTAGGGTTAGGGTTTAGGGTTAGGGTTAGGGTTAGGGGTTGGGGTTAGGGTTAGGGTTAGGGGTTAGGGTTAGGGTTAGGGGTTAGGGTCAGGGTCAGGGTCAGGGTTAGGGTCTGGGTCAGGGTCAGGGTTAGGGTCTGGGTCAGGGTCAGGGTTAGGGTCAGGGTCATGGTTAGGGTTAGGGTCAGGGTCAGGCTCAGGGTTAGGGGTTAGGGTTCGGGTTAGGGTTAGTTTTAGGGTTAGAGTTATGTGCTATGGTTTGTGTTAGAGGTTAGGGTTAGGTTTACTGGTCACGGTTAGGGTTACGTTTAGGGGGTAGCATTAGGGTTAGGGTTAGGGTTAAGGGATAGGATTAGGGATAAGTGTTGGGCTTAGGTTTAGGGTTTAGTGTTAGGGTTAGCATTAAGGATTAGGGTTAGTGTCAGGGTTAAATGCTTGGGTGCGGGTAATGGTTAGGGTCAGGGTTAAGGTTCACGGAAAGGGTTAGTGTTAAGGGTTACGGGTAGGTTTAGGGTTCAGGGTTAGAGTTAGCATTAGGGCTTAAGGTTAGGATTAGGCGGTAGGTTCGATTTAGGGTTAGATCTAGGCGTTAGGGTAAGGGCTAGCGTTAGGGTTAAGAGATAGGGTTAGGTTTAGTGCTTAGGATTAGGGTTAGGGTTTGGGGTTAAAGTAAGTGTTAGGGGTTAGGTTTAAGGATCCAAGGTTAGGGTTATTTTTAGCTGTAGTGTTAGGGTTAGGGATAAGGGATCCCATTAGCATTAAGGGTCTTCCTTACTGTAGGGATAAGGGTTAGGCTTAGAGTTAAAGGTTAAGGTTAGGGTCAGTGTTAAGATTTAGGGTGAGGGTTAACGGTTAGGGTAAAGGTTAAGCGTTAGGGTTAGGGATTAGTGATTAGGGTTTTTGGTTAGTGTTAGGGTTAGCGGTTAGGAGTTAGTGTTTTATGAAGGGGTATGGTTAGAATCAGGATTGGGGTTAGAGTTAGGGTGAGGTATAGGGGTTAGGTTTAGGGGTTAGTTTTAGGGTAAAAGGATAGGATTAGGGTTACGGGTTGGGCTTAGGTTTAGGGTTAAAGTTTACTGCTAGGGTTAGGGATAGTGTTCAGGGTTAGCTTTAGGGGTTCTGGTTAGGGTTAGGTGTTAGGTTAGTGTCAGGGTTAGGTCTAGTCGTGTGGGTAAGGTTTAGGGTTAGCTTTAAGAGCTAGGGTTAGGTTTAATGGTTAGGATTAGGATTAGGGTTAAGGGTTAGGGTAAGGCTTAGGGGTTAGGGTGAAGGGTTAGGGTCAAGGGTTAGGGTTTTTGTTAGGCATAGCGTTGGGGTTAGAAGTAAGGGTTACTGTCAGTGTTAGGGTTGTAGGTAGGGTTACGGTTAGGGTTAGCGGTTTAGAATTAGGGTTAGGGATTAGGTGTCACAGTGATGACTAGGAGATAGGGTTAGAATTATGGGATAGGGGTTGTTCTCAGGAAATGGGTTATGCATTAACGTTAGGATAAGAGGTTAAAGTTAGGCGCACGGTGAGGTTTACGTGTTAAGGGGAGAAATAGGAACAGGGTTGGGTGTTATGTTCAGGGTTAGGGTTATCTGTTAAAGGTATTGTTTATGCTTAGCGCACGGGCCCTGTCTGCATTAGGCGGGCCGGGGGAGTTTAGGGGGCTGGGATTGTACCCGGGAACCCACTCTATCATACTCTGGGTATGGGTCCGTGGGTTTCATGCAGGACACAGTGGTAGAGCCTCCTTTCACGCATGGCATGGGAGGATTGCAGGCTTTCTAAACTCTAAGAAAGCAAGAAGTCTGAGAATTAGATTTAGGGTTAGGATTATGGTCAGGGTTAAGAATGAAGTTTAGTGTTAGGATGAGGGCTTAGGGTTAGGGATTACGGTTAGGGTTAAAGGTTACTCTTAGGTTTAACGGTTACACTTTGGTTTAGGGTTGAGGTTTACGGTTAGGGTTAAGATGAGGGGTTAGGGTTTGGTACAGGGTTAGGGTTAAGTGTTGGATTTAGGGTTGAAGATTAGGATTAGGTTTAGGATTAAAGGTTAGTGTGAGAGTTAACGCTTAGGGTTAAGGTTAAGAGTTAGGGTTTAGGGTTAGGGGTAGGGTTAGTTTTAGGGTTAGAGTTATGTGCTATGGTTTGTGTTAGAGGTTCGGGTTAGGTTTACTGGTCATGGTTAGGGTTACGTTTAGGGGTTAGCATTAGGGTTAGGGTTAAGGGATAGGATTAGGGTTAAGTGTTGGGCTTAGGGTTAGGGTTTAGTGTTAAGGTTAGCATTAAGGATTAGGGTTAGGGTCAGGTTAAATGCTTGGGTGCGGGTAATGGTTAGGGTCAGGGTTTAGGTTCACGGATAGGGTTAGTGTTAAGGGTTACGGGTAGGTTTAGGGTTCAGGGTTAGGGTTAGCATTAGGGCTTAAGGCTAGGATTAGGCGGTAGGTTAGATTTAGGGTTAGATTTAGGCGTTAGGGTAAGGGCTAGCATTAGGGTTAAGAGATAGGGTTAGGTTTAATGCTTAGGATTAGGGTTAGGGTTTGGGGTTAAAGTAAGTGTTAGGGGTTAGGTTTAAGGATCCAAGGTTAGGGGGTCGGAAGATGGCGGAGTGGCCGTGACTGCTCGGATCTGCGCTCCGGCGAGGAACCGTGGATCCGGACCTGCCACAACGCTAGAGGACCGCTCCCACACAGGAACAGCGGTGTGAATCCACGGAGAATCAGCGTGGGACAAACAGAGCAAGTGAGGTCTGAGGTGAACAGAAATTAAGATCGCGGAACTCTGCGGAAGGCGCGGAACAGACAGTAGCCAGCGGAGCGCAGCCAGCTGCGCCCGCCCCCAGGTGGGGCGGGGGCAGTCTTTAAGAAAAGCGGCTTGTGCTCCTCACTGTCCTCCACCCCCAATTGCTTGGAGACCCCCTCGCAAGCCAGAGCAGAATCTCCGAGCGAGACGTAGGGCATTGCAGACAGGAGGCTTTTTCGGGAGAATAGCTTGGAACCTGGGAAGTCTCGGCTGAGACAGTCCTTGGCGAGAAGGGACGGACCTGTGCCAAGGGGGAGGGGCACAATCAATCCCCGATTAGCGAATTGCGCTGTACCTCTGCGCTACTTTTGTCGGTGGTTCTTCAGCCGGTGGCCCCCGGTGGCTTTGCCCGCCAAACCCCCCGGCAGCGGCGGTCCCTGGTCTCTGCCTGCCGGGGAGCCGGTCCCCCTCCGACCCCGGAGCGCTGCGGGCGCCATCTTGAAAGCAAAGTCGGAACCGCTCGGGAGCCATAAGGTGCCCAGCGGCTCTCTCTCCCCAGCGCCCCCCGCTGGTCTCTGGGCCCGCGCCATCTCCGCCGGCGGCACTCGGCGTGAAGGGGCGGAGCTGCGCTAAGACTTAAAATAAACACTGAGTTGCCGCTCCGGAACCAACGGAACGGGCGTGAAGGGGCGGAGCTGCGCTAAGACTTAAAATAAACACTGAGTTGCCGCTCCGGAACCAACGGAGGGGGCGTGAAGGGGCGGAGCTGCGCTAAGTCTTAAAATAAACACTGAGTTGCCGCTCCGGAACCAACGGAGCGGGCGTGAAGGGGCGGAGCTGCGCTAAGACTTAAAATAAACACTGAGTTGCCGCTCCGGAACCAACGGAGGGGGCGTGAAGGGGCGGAGCTGCGCTAAGTCTTAAAATAAACACTGAGTTGCCGCTCCGGAACCAACGGAGCGGGCGTGAAGGGGCGGAGCTGCGCTAAGGCTTAAAATAAACACTGAGTTGCCGCTCCGGGACCAACGGGGCGGAGCTGCGCTAAGACTTAAAATAAACACTGAGTTGCCGCTCCGGAACCAACGGAGGGGGCGTGAAGGGGCGGAGCTGCGCTAAGTCTTAAAATAAACACTGAGTTGCCGCTCCGGAACCAACGGAGCGGGCGTGAAGGGGCGGAGCTGCGCTAAGACTTAAAATAAACACTGAGTTGCCGCTCCGGAACCAACGGAGCGGGCGTGAAGGGGCGGAGCTGCGCTAAGACTTAAAATAAACACTGAGTTGCCGCTCCGGAACCAACGGAGCGGGCGTGAAGGGGCGGAGCTGCGCTAAGGCGCAAAAACACGATCAATGAGCCGCTGAACTGTATACTTCAGAATTGTGTATCCCTTCGTTTAGCTATGCGCTGCGGTGCTGTGTAGCTCTGTTTTTGTTCTTTTGTGTTTGTGTTTTCGTTGTTTCTGGGTTAGGTCTCTTTGTGTTATTTGTTAGTTTGGTTTTTGTTTTTGTCTTTGTTTTTTTTATTTTTTTTTTATTTTTTTTTTTTATTTTTTATTTTTTTCCTCTTCTCTTCTCCTTTTCTTTTCTCTTTCTTTTTCTTCTCCTTCTGTTCTTTCTTTTCACTTCTTTTTTTTTTTCTTTTCTTTTCTTTTTTCTTTTTCCTTATTTCTTCTCTCTTTTTGCCTTCTAACTGGGAACCCACGCTGAGCTTGGGAACGGGCCAGGCCCCTGGCTCTGGTACATACCGGAACCTGAGTAGTCACTCCCAACGCCGGCGATCTGCGGGCGCGCAATAGCCATCTTGGGGCCCACTGCCAAGTCACTGCGGAGCAATAGGGTGCCAAGAGGCTCCCTGGACGGCCCCCTCCCCTGGTCCACAGACCTTATATAGGGTCCCCACCCACGTCTAAATATTGACTACTTCTCCAGAAGCGAGAGTGTGGAGCCTGGTCCCCGGGGACATTGGGCCAAGGCAGACTTTAGCCTGTGGGAGTTGTGGCAAATGGGGCGCTGAGCGAGCGAGGGCACCATCCACTCCCCACAACTAGTATTTTTCCTGCAGATAGAGACAGAAACCACCCCTATAGAGGAAGAACCAAAGGGAAACAAACAAACAAAGAGAATTTTGGCCCACTACTAGTGTGGACCCTGCCTGCCCTCTGAAAGACTACAACACAGTGTCCTAACTCACCAAAGCAGTCTTGGATCACTCCAATCCTCTAGGATTGGACCCATCAGAAGCAGTCCCCCAACTGAAATAGAAAAATTTCTAAACAATTCACAACAGTCTTCCCCTCTTGCCAAAGGAAGCAATATACCTAGACTACCCCACAGCCTAAGAATAGAGCACAGAGAGTGCTGTTAACCAGACTAAATCTATAAGTAAAGATCCAACGATTAATCTAGATGGGAAGGGCCCAGCGAAAAAACACAGGAAGCACAAAGAATCAAACAGAAAGCTCACCCCCAAAGAGAAATACCGGCTCTCAACCATTTGACACAAACCAGACTCAAAACACCAACATGTCACAGGAAGAATTCCAATTATGGATCATAAACAAGCTAAATAATATACAAGAATCAATGGACAGACAACACAAGGAAAATGCAAAAAAAATTCAGGATTTGGAGGAAAAATTCACTAAAGAAATTGAAATATTGAAGAAAAACCAAACTGAACTCCTAGAAATGAAGAATTCACTCAGAGAGCTACAAAACACTATGGAAAGTCTCAAAAGCAGGGTAGATCAAACAGAGGAAAGAATTTCAGAAATTGAAGATAACTTCTTTCAACTAAATAAGTCAGTCACAGAGATAGATCAAAAAAGTAAGAGAAATGATCTGAGTCTTCAAGAAATGTGGGATTATGTGAAGAAACCTAACTTGAGAGTTATTGGCATCCCTGAGGGTGAAGAAGACAATAAGCAAGGGTTGGACAAGCTATTTGAAGACATAATCGAGGAAAATTTTCCAGGCCTTGCCAATACTCTAGACATACAGATTCAAGAAGCTCAAAGGACCCCTGGGAGATTCATAGCAAATAGGAAAACACCACGCCACGTAGTCATCAGGCTGACCAAAATATCCACTAAAGAGTCCCTTCTCCGAGCTGTAAGGAGAAAGAAACAGGTAACTTACAAAGGAAAACCCATCAGAATTACGCCAGATTTCTCAGCTGAAACCTTACAAGCAAGAAGAGGTTGGGGCCTCATTTTCACGCTTCTGAAACAGAATAATGCCCAGCCTAGAATCTTGTACCCAGCTAAGCTAAGTTTTCTATACGAAGGAGAAATCAAGACATTCTCAGATAAACAAAGGTTGAGGGAATTCACCAAGACAAGACCAGCCCTGCAAGAAGTACTCAAAAGAGAGTTACACACGGACCAGCACAAGAAAGATCCACGAATGTAAAACTACTCAAGAGCTAAAGATCAAATTCCAGATACCACAATGGCTCAGGAGAGAAAACATTGCAATGAAGTTCTACCCAACAAGCTGAACAAAAAACCGTCTCACTTATCAGTCTTCTCAATAAATGTGAATGGCTTGAATTCCCCGCTCAAGAGACATAGACTGTCCCAATGGATAAAAAAGCACAAGCCAAGTATCTGCTGTCTCCAAGAAACCCACCTATCGAGCAAAGATGCATTTAGACTGAAAGTAAAAGGATGGAAATCGGTATTTCAAGCAAACGGTAACGAAAAGAAAGCTGGTGTGGCAATCTTAATTTCCAATAACTTAGCTTTCAAACCAACAAAAATAATAAAAGACAAAAATGGCTACTACATACTGGTCAAGGGCACAATTCAACAAGAAGCCATGACTATACTCAATATATATGCACCCAACCTAGGTGCACCTAGATTCATAAAGCAAACCCTACTAGATCTGAACCAGATGATAGATAATAATACTGTAATAGCTGGAGACTTTAACACCCCACTGACAGTACAGGACAGATCCTCTAAACAGAAAATAAACAAAGACATAATGGACCTAAATAGAATGCTAGAACAAATGGGCATGGCTGACATCTATAGGACATTCTACCCAAAGTCCACAGAATATACATTCTTCTCATCAGCTCACGGGACATTCTCTAAGATTGACCATGTCCTAGGACATAAATCATGTCTTCAAAAATTCAAAAAAATAGAAATTATACCATGCATCTTCTCAGATCACAGCGGAATAAAAGTAACAATGATCACAAACAGAAACCCTCACTCTTACTCAAAGTCATGGAAGCTAAATAACCTTCTCCTGAATAATTATTCTATAAAAGAAGAAATCAAGATGGAAATCAAAAATTTCTTTGAATTAAATGACAATGGAGATACAACTTATCAAAATCTATGGGATGCAGCTAAAGCAGTCCTGAGAGGAAAATTCATATCCATAAATGCCTATATCAAAAAGACAGAAAACATGCAAATAGACAACCTAACGAATAGACTCAAAGAGCTGGAGAAAGAAGAACAGAACGATCCCAAACCCAGCAGAAGGCGAGAAATTACTAAGATCAAATCAGAACTAAATGAAAAGGACAACAAAGAAACTATAAGGGAAATTAATAAAACAAAAAGTTGGTTCTTTGAAAAGATAAACAAAATAGACACACCTCTGGCTAGACTAACCAAGAGCACAAAAGTAAAATCTCTAATAACCTCCATTAGGAACATGAAAGGAGAAATCACAACCGATGCTACAGAGATACAAGATATCATCTATGAATTCTACAAAAATCTTTATGCACACAAACTGGAGAACGTGGAGGAAATGGACAAATTTTTAGAGACACATAGTCTTCCCAGGCTCAACCAGGAAGAAATAGAGTACCTGAACAGACCAATATCAAGAACTGAAATCGAAACAGCAATAAAAAACCTTCCCAAAAAGAAAAGCCCTGGTCCAGATGGGTTCACACCTGAATTTTACCATACATACAAAGAAGAACTGGTGCCCATCCTGCATAAACTATTCTCCAATATTGAGAAGGATGGAGTTCTCCCCAACACGTTCTACCAAGCCAATATAACATTAATACCAAAGCCTGGAAAGGACTCAACAAAAATAGAGAACTACAGACCAATTTCCCTTATGAATATAGATGCAAAAATTTTCAATAAAATATTAGCAAATCGAATCCAAGTACTTATCAAAAAAGTAATCCACCACGACCAAGTGGGCTTCATCCCCGAGATGCAGGGGTGGTTCAACATACGTAAATCTATAAATGTAATTCACCACATAAATAGAAGCAAAAACAAAAATCATATGATACTCTCATTAGATGCAGAAAAAGCATTTGACAAAATTCAACACCCTTTTATGATAAAAACGCTTAAGAAAATAGGCATTGATGGAACCTACCTAAAAATGATACAAGCCATATATGACAAACCCACAGCCAACATCATACTGAATGGGGAAAAACTGAAAGCACTCCCACTTAGAACTGGAACCAGACAGGGCTGCCCATTGTCTCCCTTACTTTTCAACATAGTATTGGAAGTCCTTGCGAGAGCTATCAGGCAAGAGAGCAGAATCAAGGGAGTCCAAATAGGGAAGGAAGAGATCAAACTCTCACTTTTTGCTGATGATATGATGTTATATCTGGAAAACCCCCAGGATTCAACCAAGAGACTCCTGGAATTGATTAACGAATACAGCAAAGTCTCAGGCTACAAAATTAATATACACAAATCAGAGGCATTTATATATGCCAATAACAGTCAATCGGAAAACCAAATTAAAGACTCAATACCCTTCAAAATAGCAACAAAGAAAATAAAATATCTAGGTATATATCTAACTAAAGAGGTAAAGGACCTCTATAAGGAAAACTATGAAACACTGAGAAAAGAAATAGCAGAACTTGCAAATAGATGGAAAAATATACCATGCTCGTGGATCGGAAGAATCAACATTGTTAAAATGTCTATACTACCCAAAGTGATCTACAAATTCAATGCAATCCCTATTAAATTACCAACATCATTCTTTACAGACATAGAGAAAATAATTATACACTTTGTATGGAATCAAAGAAGACCCCGTATAGCAAAAGCAATTTTAAGCAATAAAAACAAAATGGGAGGTATTAATTTGCCAGACCTCAAACTATACTACAAGGCCGTGGTTCTTAAAACAGCCTGGTATTGGCACAAGTGCAGGGACACAGACCAGTGGAACACAACAGAAAATCCAAATATAGAACCATCCTCATATAGTCACCTAATTTTTGACAAAGCGGGAAAGAATATACTCCGGGGACAAGAATCCCTATTCAACAAATGGTGCTGGGAGAATTGGTTAGCCACTTGCAGAAGACTGAAACAGGACCCACAGCTTTCACCTCTCACAAAAATCAAATCACGGTGGATAACAGACTTAAACCTTAGGCGTGATACAATCAGAATTCTAGAAGAAAATGTAGGAAAGACTCTTACAGACATTGGCCTAGGCAGAGAATTTATGAAGAAGACCCCCAAGGCAATCACAGCAGCAACAAAAATAAATGAATGGGACATGATTAAACTAAAAAGCTTCTGCACAGCCAAAGAAACAGTCCAGAGAATAAACAGATCACCTACAGAATGGGAAAAAATTTTTGCATACTACACATCAGATAAAGGACTGATAACAAGAATCTATTTAGAACTCAGGAAAATCAGCAAGAAAAAATCAAGCAACCCTATCAAAAAGTGGGCAAAGGACATGAATAGAAATTTTTCAAAAGAAGATATAAAAATGGCTAACAAACATATGAAAAAGTGTTCAACATCTCTAATCATCAGGGAAATGCAAATCAAAACCACAATGAGATATCACTTAACCCCAGTGAGAATGGCCTTTATCAAAAAAACCCAAAACAACACATGTTGGCGTGGGTGTGGAGAGACAGGAACACTAATACACTGCTGGTGGGACTGCAAACTAGTGCAACCCCTGTGGAAAGCATTATGGAGGTATCTTAAACAGATTCAAGTAGACCTGCCATTTGACCCAGCAATCCCATTACTGGGCATATACCCAAAGGAAAAAAGGTCATTCTGTAACAAAGGCACGTGTACCCAAATGTTTATAGCAGCACAATTCACAATAGCAAAGATGTGGAAACAACCCAAATGCCCATCAATACATGATTGGATTAGTAAACTGTGGTATATGTATACCATGGAATATTACTCAGCTATAAGGAATGATGAAGATACGACATCTCTATGGTTCTCCTGGAGAGAGTTGGAACCCATTATATTAAGTGAAGTATCCCAAGAATGGAAAAACAAGCATCACATGTACTCACCAGAAAATTGGTTTCCCTGATCATCACCTAAATATAAATCTGGGAATGACACCAATTGGACATCAGACTGAGGTGGGGGGTGGGGGAGGGGATGGGGGTATGCCTACACAATGAGTGCATTGCACACCGTTTGGGGGGTGGTAACACTTGAAGGTGCTGACTCGGGAAAGGGGGGGTGGGGAAAAAAATATGAAACTATTGTTTTTAACTTGCACTGTTCACTTAATAATTTCTCATGAATATTTCCCATATTATTTCATATCATTGTACAAGAAATAATGTATACATTATGAGGACATACTGTATCTAACAAGATATACTGTTAGACTCTTTGATTCTGTAAAACTAAATTGAAAAAAAAAAAAATTAAAAAAAAAAAAAAAAAAAAAGGATCCAAGGTTAGGGTTATTTTTAGCTGTAGTGTTAGGGTTAGGGATAAGGGATCCCATTAGCATTAAGGGTCTTCCTTACTGTAGGGTTAAGGGTTAGGCTTAGAGTTAAAGGTTAAGGTTAGGGTCAGGGTTAAGATTTAGGGTGAGGGTTAACGGTTAGGGTAAAGGTTAAGCGTTAGGGTTAGGGATTAGTGATTAGGGTTTTTGGTTAGTGTTAGGGTTAGCGGTTAGGAGTTAGTGTTTTATGAAGGGGTATGGTTAGAATTAGGACTGGGGTTAGAGTTAGGGTGAGGTATAGGGGTTAGGTTTAGGGGTTAGTTTTAGGGTAAAAGGATAGGATTAGGGTTACGGGTTGGGCTTAGGTTTAGGGTTAAAGTTTACTGCTGGGGTTAGGGATAGGGTTCAGGGTTAGCTTTAGGGGTTCTGGTTAGGGTTAGGTGTTAGGTTAGTGTCAGGGTTAGGTCTAGTCGTGAGGGTAAGGTTTAGGGTTAGCTTTAAGACCTAGGGTTAGGTTTAATGGTTAGGATTAGGATTAGGGATAAGGGTTAGGGTAAGGCTTAGGGGTTAGTGTGAAGGGTTAGGGTCCAGGGTTAGGGTTTTTGTTAGGCATAGCGTTGAGGTCAGAAGTAAGGGTTACTGTCAGTGTTAGGGTTGTAAGTAGGGTTACGGTTAGGGTTAGCGGTTTAGAATTAGGGTTAGGGATTAGGTGTCACAGTGATGACTAGGAGATAGGGTTAGAATTATGGGATGGGGTTGTTCTCAGGAAATGGGTTATGCATTAACGTTAGGATAAGAGGTTAAAGTTAGGCGCACGGTGAGGTTTACGTGTTAAGGGGAGAAATAGGAACAGGGTTCGGTGTTATGTTCAGGGTTAGGGTTATCTGTTAAAGGTATTGTTTATGCTTAGCACACGGGCCCTGTCTGCATTAGGCGGGCGGGGGGAGTTTAGGGGGCTGGGATTGTACCCGGGAACCCACTTTATCATACTCTGGGTATGGGCCCGTGGGTTTCATGCAGGACACAGTGGTAGAGCCTCCTTTCACGCATGGCATGGGAGGATTGCAGGCTTTCTAAACTCTAAGAAAGCAAGAAGTCTGAGAATTAGATTTAGGGTTCGGATTATGGTTAGGGTTAAGGATGAAGTTTAGTGTTAGGGTGAGGGCTTAGGGTTAGGGAATAGGGTTAGGGTTAAAGGTTATTCTTAGGTTTAACTGTTACACTTTTGTTTAGGGTTTAGGTTTACGGTTAGGGTTAAGATGAGGGGTTAGGGTTTGGTACAGGGTTAGGGTTAAGTGTTGGGTTTAGGGCTGAAGATTAGCATTAGGGTTAGGATTAAAGGTTAGTGTGAGAGTTAACGCTTAGGGTTAAGGTTAAGAGTTAGGGGTAGGTTTAGTTTTAGGGTTAGAGTTATGTGCTATGGTTTGAGTTAGAGGTTAGGGTTAGGTTTACTGGTCATGGTTAGGGTTACGTTTAGGGGGTAGCATTACGGTTAGGGTTAGGGTTAAGGGATAGGATTAGGGTTAAATGTTGGGCTTAGGGTTAGGGTTTAGTGTTAAGGTTAGCATTAAGGATTAAGGTTAGGGTCAGGGTTAAATGCTTGGGTGCGGGTAATGGTTAGGGTCAGGGTTTAGGTTCACGGATAGGGTTAGTGTTAAGGGTTACGGGTAGGTTTAGGGTTCAGGGTTAGTGTTAGCATTAGGGCTTAAGGTTAGGATTAGGCGGTAGGTTAGATTTAGGGTTAGATCTAGGCGTTAGGGTAAGGGCTAGCGTTAGGGTTAAGAGATAGGGTTAGGTTTAATGCTTAGGATTAGGGTTAGGGTTTGGGGTTAAAGTAAGTGTTAGGGGTTAGGTTTAAGGATCCAAGGTTAGGGTTATTTTTAGCTGTAGTGTTAGGGTTAGGGATAAGGGATCCAATTAGCATTAAGGGTCTTCCTTACTGTAGGGTTAAGGGTTAGGCTTAGAGTTAAAGGTTAAGGTTAGGGTCAGGGTTAAGATTTAGGGTGAGGGTTAACGGTTAGGGTAAAGGTTAAGCGTTAAGGTTAGGGATTAGTGATTAGGGTTTTTGGTTAGTGTTAGGGTTAGCGGTTAGGAGTTAGTGTTTTATGAAGGGGTATGGTTAGAATTAGGATTGGGGTTAGAGTTAGGGTGAGGTATAGGGGTTAGGTTTAGGGGTTAGTTTTAGGGTAAAAGGATAGGATTAGGGTTACGGGTTGGGCTTAGGTTTAGGGTTAAAGTTTACTGCTGGGGTTAGGGATAGGTTCAGGGTTAGCTTTAGGGGTTCTGGTGAGGGTTAGGTGTTAGGTTAGTGTCAGGGTTAGGTCTAGTCGTGAGGGTAAGGTTTAGGGTTAGCTTTAAGAGCTAGGGTTAGGTTTAATGGTTAGGATTAGGATTAGGGTTAAGGGTTAGGGTAAGGCTTAGGGGTTAGGGTGAAGGGTTAGGGTCCAGGGTTCGGGTTTTTGCTAGGCATAGCGTTGAGGTGAGAAGTAAGGGTTACTGTCAGTGTTAGGGTTGTAGGTAGGGTTACGGTTAGGGTTAGCGGTTTAGAATTAGGGTTAGGGATTAGGTGTCACAGTGATGACTAGGAGATAGGGTTAGAATTATGGGATGGGGTTGTTCTCAGGAAATGGGTTATGCATTAACGTTAGGATAAGAGGTTAAAGTTAGGCGCACGGTGAGGTTTACGTGTTAAGGGGAGAAATAGGAACAGGGTTGGGTGTTATGTTCAGGGTTAGGGTTATCTGTTAAAGGTATTGTTTATGCTTAGCGCACGGGCCCTGTCTGCATTAGGCGGGCGGGGGGAGTTTAGGGGGCTGGGATTGTACCCGGGAACCCACTCTATCATACTCTGGGTATGGGCCCATGGGTTTCATGCAGGACACAGTGGTAGAGCCTCCTTTCACGCATGGCATGGGAGGATTGCAGGCTTTCTAAACTCTAAGAAAGCAAGAAGTCTGAGAATTAGATTTAGGGTTAGGATTCTGGTTTGGGTTAAGGATGAAGTTTAGTGTTAGGGTGAGGGCTTAGTGTTAGGGAATAGGGTTAACGTTAAAGGTTACTCTTAGGTTTAACGGTTACACTTTTGTTTAGGGTTGAGGTTTACGGTTAGGGTTAAGATGAGGGGTTAGGGTTTGGTACAGGGTTAGGGTTAAGTGTTGGATTTAGGGTTGAAGATTAGGATTAGGGTTAGGATTAAAGGTTAGTGTGAGAATTAACGCTTAGGGTTAAGGTTAAGAGTTAGGGTTTAGGGTTAGGGTTAGGGTTAGTTTTAGGGTTAGAGTTATGTGCTATGGTTTGTGTTAGAGGTTAGCGTTAGGTTTACTGGTCATGGTTAGGGTTACGTTTAGGGGTTAGCATTAGGGTTAGGGTTAGGGTTAGGGTTAAGGGATAGGATTAGGGATAAGTGTTGGGCTTAGGGTTAGGGTTTAGTGTTAAGGTTAGCATTAAGGATTAGGGTTAGGGTCAGGGTTAAATGCTTGGGTGCGGGTAATGGTTAGGGTCAGGGTTTAGGTTCACGGATAGGGTTAGTGTTAAGGGTTACGGGTAGGTTTAGGGTTCAGGGTTAGGGTTAGCATTACGGCTTAAGGCTAGGATTAGGCGGTAGGTTAGATTTAGGGTTAGATCTAGGCGTTAGGGTAAGGGATAGCGTTAGGGTTAAGAGATAGGGTTAGGTTTAATGCTTAGGATTAGGGTTAGGGTTTGGGGTTAAAGTAAGTGTTAGGGGTTGGGTTTAAGGATCCAAGGTTAGGGTTATTTTTAGCTGTAGTGTTAGGGTTAGGGATAAGGGATCCCATTAGCATTAAGGGTCTTCCTTACTGTAGGGTTAGGGGTTAGGCTTAGTCTTAAAGGTTAATGTTAGGGTCAGGGTTAAGATTTAGGGTGAGGGTTAACGGTTAGGGTAAAGGTTAAGCGTTAGGGTTAGGGATTAGTGATTAGGGTTTTTGGTTGGTGTTAGGGTTAGCGGTTAGGAGTTAGTGTTTTATGAAGGGGTATGGTTAGAATTAGGATTGGGGTTAGAGATAGGGTGAGGTATAGGGGTTAGGTTTAGGGGTTAGTTTCAGGGTAAAAGGATAGGATTAGGGTTACGGGTTGGGCTTAGGTTTAGGGTTAAAGTTTACTGCTGGGGTTAGGGATAGGGTTCAGGGTTAGCTTTAGGGGTTCTGGTTAGGGTTAAGTGTTAGGTTAGTGTCAGGGTTAGGTCTAGTCGTGAGGGTAAGGTTTAGGTTTAGCTTTAAGAGCTAGGGTTAGGTTTAATGGTTAGGATTAGGATTAGGGTTAAGGGTTAGGGTAAGGCTTAGGGGTTAGGATGAAGGGTTAGGGTCAAGGGTTAGGGTTTTTGTTAGGCAAAGCGTTGGGGTTAGAAGTAAGGGTTACTGTCAGTGTTAGGGTTGTAGGTAGGGTTACGGTTAGGGTTAGCCGTTTAGAATTAGGGTTAGGGATTAGGTGTCACAGTGATGACTAGGAGATAGGGTTAGAATTATGGGATGGGGTTGTTCTCAGGAAATTGGTTATGCATTAACGTTAGGATAAGAGGTTAAAGTTAGGCGCACGGTGAGGTTTACGTGTTAAGGGGAGAAATAGGAACAGGGTTGGGTGTTATGTTCAGGGTTAGGGTTATCTGTTAAAGGTATTGTTTATGCTTAGCGCACGGGCCCTGTCTGCATTAGGCGGGCGGGGGGAGTTTAGGGGGCTGGGATTGTACCCGGGAACCCACTCTATCATACTCTGGGTATGGGCCCGTGGGTTTCATGCAGGACACAGTGGTAGAGCCTCCTTTCACGCATGGCATGGGTGGATTGCAGGCTTTCTAAACTCTAAGAAAGCAAGAAGTCTGAGAATTAGATTTAGGGTTAGGATTCTGGTTAGGGTTAAGGATGAAATTTAGTGTTAGCGCGAGGGCTTAGGGTTAGGGATTAGGGTTAGGGTTAAAGGTTACTCTTAGGTTTAACGGTTACACTTTGGTTTAGGGTTGAGGTTTACGGTTAGGGTTAAGATGAGGGGTTAGGGTTTGGTACAGGGTTAGGGTTAAGTGTTAGGTTTAGGGTTGAAAATTAGGATTAGGGTTAGGATTAAAGGTTAGCGTGAGAGTTAACGCTTAGGGTTAAGGTTAAGAGTTAGGGTTTAGGGTTAGGGTTAGGGTTAGGGTTAGTTTTAGGGTTAGAGTTATGTGCTATGGTTTGTGTTAGAGGTTAGGGTTAGGTTTACTGGTCACGGTTAGGGTTATGTTTAGGGGGTAGCATTAGGGTTAGGGTTAGGGTTAAGGGATAGGATTAGGGTTAAGTGTTGGGCTTAGGGTTAGGGTTTAGTGTTAAGGTTATTATTAAGGATTAGGGTAAGGGTCAGGGTTAAATGCTTGGGTGCGGGTAATGGTTAGGGTCAGGATTTAGGTTCACGGATAGGGTTAGTGTTAAGGGTTACGGGTACGTTTAGGGTTCAGGGTTAGTGTTAGCATTAGTGCTTAAGGTTAGGATTAGGCGGTAGGTTAGATTTAGGGTTAGATCTAGGCGTTAGGGTAAGGGCTAGCGTTAGGGTTAAGAGATAGGGTTAGGTTTAATGCTTAGGATTAGGGTTAGGGTTTGGGGTTAAAGTAAGTGTTAGGGGTTAGGTTTAAGGATCCAAGGTTAGGGTTATTTTTAGCTGTAGTGTTAGGGTTAGGGATAAGGGATCCCATTAGCATTAAGGGTCTTCCTTACTGTAGGGTTAAGTGTTAGGCTTAGAGTTAAAGGTTAATGTTAGGGTCAGGGTTAAGATTTAGGGTGAGGGTTAACGGTTAGGGTAAAGGTTAAGCGTTAGGGTTAGGGATTAGTGATTAGGGTTTTTGGTTAGTGTTAGGGTTAGCGGTTAGGAGTTAGTGTTTTATGAAGGATTATGCTTAGAATTAGGATTGGGGTTAGAGTTAGGGTGAGGTATAGGGGTCAGGTTTAGGGGTTAGTTTTAGGGTAAAAGGATAGGATTAGGTTTACGGGTTGGGCTTAGGTTTAGGGTTAAAGTTTACTGCTGGGGTTAGGGATAGGGTTCAGGGTTAGCTTTAGGGGTTCTGGTTAGGGTTAGGAGTTAGGTTAGTGTCAGGGTTAGGTCTAGTCATGAGGGTAAGGTTTAGGGTTAGCTTTAAGAGCTAGGGTTAGGTTTAATGGTTAGGATTAGGATTAGGGTTAAGGGTTAGGGTAAGCCTTAGGGGTTAGGGTGAAGGGTTAGGGTCAAGGGTTAGGGTTTTTGTTAGGCATAGCATGGGGGTTAAAAGTAAGGGTTACTGTCAGTGTTAGGGTTGTAGGTAGGGTAACGGTTAGGGTTAGCGGTTTAGAATTAGGGTTAGGGATTAGGTGTCACAGTGATGACTAGGAGATAGGGTTAGAATTATGGGATAGGGGTTGTTCTCAGGAAATGGGTTATGCATTAACGTTAGGATAAGAGGTTAATGTTAGGCGCACGGTGAGGTTTACGTGTTAAGGGGAGAAATAGGAACAGGGTTCGGTGTTATGTTCAGGGTTAGGGTCATCTGTTAAAGGTATTGTTTATGCTTAGCGCACGGGCCCGGTCTGCATTAGGCCAGCGGGGGGAGTTTAGGCGGCTGGGATTGTACCCGGGAAGCCACTCTATCATACTCTGGGTATGGGCCCGTGGGTTTCATGCAGGACACAGTGGTAGAGCCTCCTTTCATGCATGGCATGGGAGGATTGCAGGCTTTCTAAACTCTAAGAAAGCAAGAAGTCTGAGAATTAGATTTAGGATTAGGATTATGGTTAGCTTTAAGGATGAAGTTTAGTGTTAGGGTGAGGGCTTAGGGTTAGGGATTAGGTTTATGGTTAAAGGTTACTCTAAGGTTTAACGGTTACACTTTGGTTTAGGGTTGAGGTTTACGGTTAGCGTTAAGATGAGGGGTTAGGATTTGTTACAGGGTTAGGATTAAGTGTTAGGTTTAGGGTTGAAGATTAGGATTAGGGTTAGGATTAAAGGTTAGCGTGAGAGTTAACGCTTAGGGTTAAGGTTAAGAGTTAGGGTTTAGGGTTAGGGTTAGGGTTAGTTTTAAGGATAGAGTTAAGTGCTATGGTTTGTGTTAGAGGTTAGGGTTAGGTTTACTGGTCACGGTTAGGGTTACGTTTAGGGGTTACCATTAGTTTTAGGGTTAGGGTTAAGGGATAGGGTTAGGGATAAGTATTGGGCTTAGGGTTAGGGTTTAGTGTTAAGGTTAGCATTAAGGATTAGGGTTAGGGTCAGGGTTAAATGCTTGGGTGCGGGTAATGGTTAGGGTCAGGGTTTAGGTTCACGGATAGGGTTAGTGTTAAGGGTTACGGGTAGGTTTAGGGTTCAGGGTTAGTGTTAGCATTAGTGCTTAAGGTTAAGATTAGGCGGTAGGTTAGATTTAGAGTTAGATCTAGGCGTTAGGGTAAGGGCTAGCGTTAGGGTTAAGACATAGGATTAGGTTTAATGCTTAGGAATAGGGTTAGGGTTTGGGGTTCAAGTAAGTGTTAGGGGTTAGGTTTAAGGATCCAAGGTTAGGGTTATTTTTAGCTGTAGTGTTAGGGTTAGGGATAAGGGATCCCATTAGCATTAAGGGTCTTCCTTACTGTAGGGTTAAGGGTTAGGCTTAGAGTTAAAGGTTAATGTTAGGGTCAGGGTTAAGATTTAGGGTGAGGGTTAACGGTTAGCGTAAAGGTTAAGCGTTAGGGTTAGGGATTAGTGATTAGGGTTTTTGGTTAGTGTTAGGGTTAGCGGTTAGGAGTTAGTGTTTTATGAAGGGGTATGGTTAGAATTAGGATTGGGGTTAGAGTTAGGGTGAGGTATAGGGGTTAGGTTTAGGGGTTAGTTTTAGGGTAAAAGGATAGGATTAGGGTTACGGGTTGGGCTTTTGTTTAGGGTTAAAGTTTACTGCTCCGGTTAGGG